>NW_007728772.1:75612-75994 GCF_000696425.1 Galeopterus variegatus | reverse complement strand
GGACCCCTTTTGCTTGTCTGCTTTCCTCTACTTCACCCAAGCCAGCTATCATGGCCGTCACCTCATGTATAGGACAACCAATGTATGGGGCCAGTATGGCTATCAGTGACCCAGAGGACATTGACGGGGCATTCTGCAGCACTATGTCTCTCAGGCTGTCTGTAAAGTTTTCATCGTCCAGGTCACGAGTGTTCACATTAAACATGGACTGTCGCATCCCTAGCTCTCAAATTATTTGAATTAACTTGGCATATGTTTGCCATTTACTAACAATTGGGCAATTCTCCAGCATTTGCCCACATGGTTCAGGCAGCTGCACTCACCCAGTTCATTAAGGAGTAATTACCTGGCCCTAGTGCATACCTGCGGCTATTCTGCAGAC
>NW_007728772.1:74333-75054 GCF_000696425.1 Galeopterus variegatus | reverse complement strand
GGCCACTGGGCACCACATGCTCAAGGACAGCCACATTTCCTCCCCCTCCCAAGGGGTTTTCTGCTGTGGTGCCTGGTCTATGCTGCCTTGCAGTGCAGTGAGCAGCAACCAGATTCTGGTCAACAGGAAAGTGGCCACGGGGCACAATATGTTCAAAAGTAGCCACATTTCCTCCTTCTCCAAGGGCTTCTTGGCTCCTGTACCTGCTGAGAATCCTGCCGACTATGCCAGTTATAGAGCTAGAGCTGGGGTCTGTGAGCTCCAGACCCTAGCCCTAGCCCTACATGATTCCACGTGCAAAATACATTCTTCCTGTCCCAACATCCCCCAAAATTCCAACCTTTTTCAGCACCAATTCAGATTCAAAGTATCACTCAAATATCATGTGTTCAAACTTTTCAAATGTACTTCAAATCATCTAAATTAGATATAAGTGAGACTTTGGGTATGATTCATCATGGGGGAAATTTTCTCCTATCTGTAGACCTGTAGAACTAGAAAACTGGTTATCTGCTCCCCAAATATAATAAGGGGTGGGGCGGGCATAGGATAACAGGTATAGACATGGCCATTTCCAAAAGGACAAAATGTAAAGAAGAAAAAGATTCATTCAAACAATTTTGAAGTCCAGCAGAGAAAATAATATGTTTCCAATGCTTGGGAATAATTCTCTGTGTCTTTAGGTGCCACTCTCTCGGTGGATGGCTTTGCTCTTCATACC
>NW_007728772.1:71349-73743 GCF_000696425.1 Galeopterus variegatus | reverse complement strand
TTTGTCCTTTTCCTGTTCCTCTTGGTCCAGTCTGTCAGTGTTTCTGCTGGTCTGACATTCTCAAGTCTTGAGTCTCCTGTGCATGTCATGGAGGTTTATACCATTAGCCAGAGGATCCTCCATCGATATTTACTAGCTAATCCCATTTCTACTGTGGCATTCCTTTGCTTATGGCTACATCATTCTAGTCTATGCCTCCACTTTCATATTGCCTTCACCTTTCTGTGCATATAATGTTCCTCTGCCTCCATCACGAAGACACTTAACGATTGAATTTAGGGCCCTCCTGGAATAATCTCTCCATGTCAAGATCTTTAACTTTAGTCATGTCTGACAAGATTCTTTTCCTTTAGAAGATAGCAGGGGTTAATTAGAACCTGATATCCTTCAGTCGTCATTTTTCCTCCCATTAGAGATGGCTTCATTGATCGGGGTCAAGCAACTGGAAGTATGAAGTTCCCATTTAATGAAATGAAGATGATAGTAGAAGGAGCAAGTTTGCTCTCAGAGTTTTTGGGAAGTACATGTTTAGCATTCAGACTAGAACATAGTACATTCTCAAAAATTATAGCTTATTATTAATTAATGTTATTTATTTGTCATTGTGCATCTCTGAATAAAATCTATAAACCTTACCTAAAAAATATTTAACTCCTCAAATTATTAAAGGTACACTTAATTTAATCATTTTTGAATACTGCATTCAAATTTGGTATAGCATTGTCTTATAAGACTTTTTATTTGAAAGAAAGAAAGAAAAAAAAAAAAGAAAAAGAAAGAAGAAACAGACACAACCACAATAGTACATCAAGCTTTCAGAGGGAGAGAACAGATCTATGGTCACTAAAGGTGGGAAAGGGATAGGGGGAAGCAGATTAGGGAAAAATTGGGTAATGGACACGAAGAATAATTATAATTTGTAATGATAAACATGCTAATGATACTGATTTGATGATGATATATTGTACACAAATATGATAGTCAACTCTGTACCCCATAAATATGTATAATCATGTTTCAAGTGTAAAAAAGTAAACAAATGAGAAAGAAACAACAAAAGATTTTTTTTAATCTTCTAAACTTTACTTTTTATTAAAGCATCTATTGAGAGAATTCCAGAATAATGATTGTGAAGGTTAATTCTAGGTGTCAACTTGGTTAGATGAAGGAATGCTGAGAAACCTGGCAAAGCTATCTTTTTAGGTGTGTCCATGAGGGTGTTTCCAGAAGAGATTAGTATGAGAGTCTGAGTGGCCTGGTTGGGAAAGACCCACCCTCAGTGTTGGTGGGAACCCTCCAATCCACTGGGGGTCCGGAGAGAACAAAAGACAGAGGAAAGAGGTGAAGCTCTCTCTCAATCTGCTGGAGCCGGGACACACTCTTCTCTCCTGTCCGTGGACATCAGAGCTCAAGACTCTTCAGCTTTTGGGTTCCAGGACTAACACCAGGACACCGTCAGCTTCCCTGGTTCTGAGGCCTTTGGTCTTGGACTGAGCCACGCTACTAGCATCCAGTTTATAGACCGCCTGTCATGGGACTTTTCTTCATAGTCGTGTGAGCTAATTCCCTTAATAAGTCCCTCTTATATAATTATAACATATCCTATTGATTCTACCTCTCTGGAGAACCCAGACTAATAAAATGATGTTTAAAATGTAACTAGTAGAATTTCAGGTTTTCTTAAAACTTCAAGGTTTCTTTGAAAGGCAGTGTGATAATTATGGTTACATTTAATTGTCAAAAATATGAACAATTTCTTGTTAAAAACAAAACTTCCTTTGAGAATTTCTACAAGTTTGGAATAAGGTTGAGGTTTTTTGGGGTTTTTTTTGTTTTTTATATTTAACATTTTCTTTATAACAATGTGAGAGAAAGCTTAAAATTCAGGTCCAGAACTCCCTAAAAACATTTTTAATAACTTTGACAGTCTTTTAAACCCTTCATTATAACTGTGAACAGACACAATATGCTAATGATATTTTTTCAGATTGTCATCATCACCCCTCAATGAAGTGCAAAAAAGATTAAGAAGCTGCATATCTCAAATGTAATCGTGTTTACTTATTTATTTGTTTTGCTTTTGCTTCTGAAAATAGTGGGTATAAGTTTTATAAAAAACTTACTAATTTTTCAGCCATCAAAATAAATAAGACATATTCAGATAACTTCCAAAAATACATTATACTTGTGGAGCACATTTTCTCTCACATTATTTTAAGCATATTTAGCTAAGTCAAAAAGTTAAATTTATTTACCAATTCAATAAAATATTAATTTTATGTACCATGTTGTAGAAACTGTTCCAGGTGCTGGGGATGTGGCAGAAAACCCAACCAGAGAAACCCCTGCCCTCACAGAGCTTATTCAACAGATTATTTAAAAAATAGACTAGAT
>NW_007728772.1:68383-70747 GCF_000696425.1 Galeopterus variegatus | reverse complement strand
TAGATAGCAATAAGCATATGGAGAAAAATAAAATAGAGAAGAGGGTTGAGTGGTTACAGAAAATGACATTGTAATTTTCAATAACATGGACAGATTAGATTCATTGGAAAGTGCATATTGGAGGAAATACCTGAAAGAGTGAAAGAGAGAGAGACATGTAGATATCTGAGAGAAAACGTTTAACCAGAGGAAAGTGCTGTGTTTGAGAGGGATGATGCAGTGTGTCTAGGGCAGAGTGAGGAAGGGATCAGATGAGTGGCAAAAAGAAAAGGTTAAAGAAGCAATGGGGTACATCCCGTTGAATCATGTAGGCCACTGCAAGAAATTTGGATTTCACCCTGAATGAGCAAGATTTCTTTAGAAGTTTTTAAGCAGAAGAGTAACTTGAATGGACTAGATTTTATTTTATTTTATTACATTTTATTTTTTTTAAAGTTTATTTATTTATTAATATTATTCTTTTACATTCTATGATGTTGTGGAGCAGTTTGGGGAGGGGGAATTAGAGAAGGAGGAGGGGTCAGTTTGAGGTTTGTGGCACCCGCCTCATTCCTGCAGGGGAGACCAGGGGGCTTCCCGCGGTGTCTTGGTCGTTGCTGGACCGGACTAGATTTTAAAAGAATTATGTCCTTGTGGACTTTGAAATGAATTTGGGGTGGAGGAAGGACTGATGTGGTAGGTAAAGTGGATTTAATCAAATCACTATGTTAAAGATGTCTAAAGTCTATAATGATTAAAACTTATTTTAAGACTGATACCCCAGGATATATGGAATTACAATTTATTACGCTTCTATTAAATAATACTAACCAAACTTTCTAGATAATTACTAAATGAGACAACCGTGAAATTTGTTATATGCTCTTGGGACTGATTCTAGGAGAATTAACTTAAACTTAAATGAACAATTACTAGAGGTAGCTAAATTAGGATATGCTTGAGTTGTTACCTAGTAGGGCTGTATATCTTACTGTAGCTAGTGTTATTTTCCCAAGCAAGTCTTGGATGCCTCTGTGATATGGAAAAGCTGTTAATGGCTGCTGTTACATAATTCTTTATAATATCTCTCAGGAAGATGCTCTTATTCAAGTCTTTCATTGCAGATGGTGGGAAGATGGTGGACTATGGAAACCCAGGACACTTCTCCCACAGAAGAAGACCAGAACAGACTCACTGCTACTAGTGGGGCACTCACCAGTGACATTGTCAGGACTCAGGACCATTGCCCATCTTCCCACTCTGAGTTTTGCCTCACCCCACTCTGCTGCCTCCTGCAGCATGACTCCAGCTGCTGCCACTGGGGGTAGCCATCTACATCAAGGATGCAGCACCAACCAAACCAGCCATGCACAGGATCCCTGCCCACCCCGCTGCATCAGTCAGCCCTGCCATGCATGGGACCTCTGCCGCAGCTGCCTGTACTGTGAGGGCCATAGTTACCAGCCATCCACGCTGCTGCACCAGCCCGACCAGCCACACACTGGACCCCACCCAAGCTGCCTCACCAGCTAACTAAGCTGTGCATGGGACCTCTGTTGCAGCTGTCTGCAGTTTGGTGGTCACAGCCAAAAGCTGTATATGCCACAACACCAGCCAGACTAACCATGAGCAGGACACTCACCCAAGCCACCTCATTAGCCAGCCCTGCTATGCACAAGACCCTCTGCTGTAGTTTTGTGCAGAGCAGCTGCTGCTGCCATAGCCATCACACCAGTCAGATTGGATAGACCTGAGACCCCCACCCATGCCACCACATCAGCCAGACTGGCAGCAGGTGGGACCCCAAGCCTATGCTGAAGCAGTAGCCAGCCTAGCTGGGTGCAGGACCCCAGTTGCTACCTCCTGCACTACTGCTCCCACCACTGCCACCACCAACAGCCATACACATCATTACCACTGCCGCAGCATCAGTCAGACTGGCCCTGAGCAGGACCCACCACTGCCACCATGCACTGACACAAGAAGGGTCACAAATGGAGCACTGGAAAGAGGCAAGCAAGCTCAGACCTACATCCTGGTGACCCAATTCGCAGGGGGAATTACACTCCAAGTGTAGTGAGCATGACTGCTTTCACCTAGGGGGAGCCACATGCAAAGAACCTGAAGAGAACAGAAACCCAGGATAGCCAAATAGTGTACAGAAGAAAATACCCAGCTGCTACCAACCCATTCCCTGACCAAGGGAAGCAAGGACCCAGGAGAAGGCTTGGCCTATACAAATGAGGAGAGAGAAACCTCATCCAGGGTTACCCATTCAAGCTGAGGAGGCCCAATATACCCCAGTGCATCCATCAGGGTCACAGGACACTAGCTGGGAGCCAACAAGTCTGCTTAGGGTCACTCACCCCAGACAAAAAGTGACAA
>NW_007728772.1:58866-67684 GCF_000696425.1 Galeopterus variegatus | reverse complement strand
CCCATTCCCTGACCAAGGGAAGCAAGGACCCAGGAGAAGGCTTGGCCTATACAAATGAGGAGAGAGAAACCTCATCCAGGGTTACCCATTCAAGCTGAGGAGGCCCAATATACCCCAGTGCATCCATCAGGGTCACAGGACACTAGCTGGGAGCCAACAAGTCTGCTTAGGGTCACTCACCCCAGACAAAAAGTGACAAGGAACCCAGGCACTTCAGCCAAGACCCTGAGAACTAGTCCACATCCTCAATTCCCAACTAACCTCAGCAATAGATCACTAAGTGCCCCAGTGCCTACACCATGGAGGCACCCACATACAACTCTGACATTGAATATGGCAGAAGTGCCCAAACAGAGCCTAGACTACTGAGTCTACCTGGAACCAATACTGATACACCCTACTCAATGATCAATACAAAATACATCTACAGGACAAGCCTTTAAAGAGGAATTAATACCAATTCTCCTCAAACCATTCCAAAAATTTGAAACAGAAGCCCCTCTCTCAAAAACATTTTATGAGGCCAACCTAATTCTGATACCAAAATCAGATAAAAACAAAACAAAAAAAGAAAATTACAGGCCAGTATCTTTGATGAACATATATACAAAAATCCTCAACAAAATATTAGCAATCAGAATATAGCAACACATCCAAAAAATTATACATTATGACCAAGTGGGATTCACCACACAATGCAATGATAGTTCAAAATATGCAAATCAAAAAACATGATACACTACATCAACAAAGTCAAGGACAAAACCCATATGATTATTGCCATAGATGCAGAAAAANAAAAATCATTTGACAAAATTCAACATCCCTTCATGATAACGATTCTTAGCAAATTAAGTGGAGAAGGAAAATATCTCAACAAAATAAAAGCCATATACAACAAACCACTGACATTTTCATCCTAAATCCTAAGGCTTTTCCCTTAAGAACAGGAACAAGACAAGGACGCCCACTATCAACACTCCTATTTAACATAGTATTGGAAGTACTAGCCAGAGCACTTGGGCAAGAGAAAGAAATAAAATGCATTCGGATTAAAAAAGATGAAGTCAAACTGTTCCTCTTTGCAGATGACATGATCCTATATATAGAAAAACCTAAAGACTCTACCAAAAAACGCTTGGAGCTTACAAATGATTTCAGTAAGTTTCAGGATACATAATCAAAACAAAAATCAGTAGCTTTTTCATACTCCAATAACAAACTAGCAGAGAAAAAAAAATCAATAAAGCAAGCCTGTTTATAATAGCCACCAAAAAAAAAAAAAGAGAAAGAAATACTTAGAAATCAATTTAACAAAGGAGATGAAAGATCTCTACAATGAGAACTACAAATCACTGCTGAAAGAAATTAAAGAGGACACAAAAAGATGAAAAGACATTCCATGCTCTTGGATTGGAAGAATTAGCATTGTGAAAATGTCCATACTACCCAAAGCAATCTGCAGATTCAATGCATTGCCCACCAAAATGCCAATCACATTCTTCACAGAAATAAAAAAAAATATAATCCTACACATTCATATGGAACAACAGAAGACCCTGAATAGCCAAAGCAATCCTGAACAACAATAATAAAATAAGGTAGGAGGCATAACACTCCCTGACTTCAAATTGTACTACAAAGCTATAATAACCAAAACAGCATGATAGTGTTATAAAAACAGATACTCAGACCAATAAAACAAAGTAGAGAACCTATAAATGAACCCACAAACTAATAGTCAACTTATTTTTGACAAAGGTGACAAGAACCTGCATTGGGGAAAAGACTGCCTCTTCAGTAAATGGTGGTGGAAAAACTGGACATCCATATGCAGAACTATGAAATTAGATCCATACCTCTCACCATATACCAAAATCAACTCAAAATGAATTAAAAACTTAAATATAATACTTGAAACTATAAAACTCCTAAAAGGAAACATAGGGGAAACACCTCAGGATGTAGGACTGGGCAAAGACTTTATGAGTAAGACCCCCAAAGCACAGGCAACAAAAGAAAAAAATAAATAAACAAATGGGATTATAAAAAACTAAAAATCTTCTGCACAGCAAAAGAAACAATTAACAGAGCACAAAGACAACCTACCAAATGGGAGAGAATATATGCAAACTACTCATCCAACAAAGGATTAATATCCAGAATACACAGAGAACTCAAACAACTCAACAATAAGAAAATGAATAAACCAATTAAAAAATGAGCAAAGGAGTGGAATAGACATTCTCTAAGGAAGATATATGAATGGACAACAGAAACGAAAAAGTGCTCAACATTACTAATCATCAGTGAAATGCAAATCAAAAGCACATTGAGATATCATCTCACCCTAGTTAGCCTGGCTATTATCAGAAAGACAGAGAATAACAAAAGCTGGTGAAGATGTCGAGAAAAGGGAACTTTCCCATACTGTTGTTAGTACTGTAAAGTAGTGCAGCCCTTATGGAAAACAGTATGGAGCTTCCTCAAACAACTGCAGATATTACTGACATATGATCCAGTGATCCCACTGCTGGGTATATACCCATAGGAATGGAAATCATCATGTCGAAAGGATACCTGTGCTCCCATGTTTATTGCAGCTCTATTTACAATAGCCAAGAGTTAGACCCAACCTAAATGCCCATCGATGGATGACAGGATAAGGAAAATGTGGTATATATATATATATATATATACTCAGTGGAATACTACTCTGCCATAAAAGAAATGGAATTCTGCAATTTGTAGCAACATGGATGGACTTAGACACAATTATGTAAAATGAAATAAAACAGGCATAGAAAGAGAAATACCACATGTCCTTACCTATGAGTAGGAGAAAAAGAAAGGGGGGAGGGGAAGGAGGGAGGGGAGAGAGAGAAAGAAAAGAAAGAAAGAATCACAATAATACAGTGAAGTTTCAAAAAGAAAAGAGATAACAGAACTGTGATTATTAAAGGTGGGAAAGAGTGAGGGGAGGGGGTTAGTGAGAAATTAGTTAACAGTCACAAAGATTGGTTACATTTTTGTAATCAATGAGTATACTAATTATCCTAATTTCATCACCACACTTTGTACATATGTATTGGTATTCAAATCTGTACCCTAAAATAGTAATTTTAATATAATCAATAGTAATTGATGTGTTTCAATTAAAAAAATACTTTCATTGCTTTTTCCATTATATTTACTTGTCCATATCTGCACTGTCCAATAAAGTAGCCATTTGTAGCTATTAAGCACATAAAATGTGGCTAGTTTAAATTGAAATGGGCTGTAAGTATAAAATGCATGTTAGATCTCAAATGTTTACTATGAAAAAATGTAAAATAATCTTATCAGTAATTTTTTTATTGATTACATCTTAAAATGTAATTGATCAAATGTGAAAATATTTTGGATATATAGGGTTAAACAAAATATATTATAAAATTACTATCATTAACCTCATTTTATCTTTTACTTTAATGTGGCTGCTAGAAAATTTAAAGTTGTATATGTGTCTCAAATTATATTTCCATCAGATAGTTCTGGTGTAGAGTCCAGATTAACTCTAAGGGTAGTTTTCAAAAGTATAATACTAATATAAGAATACATAGAATAAGATAGAATCATATAGACTTACTCTATGTGGGGATTACGTATGTATTCAAAAGTTCATGGAAAGATACATATTATCTTTTAGCTCTATTTTTCCACAGACTTTTTGAAGTACCCTCTTATATGATAATAATAGCTGAGTGAGTAATGGGGGAAAGGTAAATAGATGATAAAATTTCTAAGCAAATCAACTAGTCCATTAAATAAAAAGAGATCAAGAACAGAAATTAAATATCTAAGTTTAGCAAGATAAATTGCATAAAACAATCAAT
The DNA here is from genome assembly GCF_000696425.1 of Galeopterus variegatus. Lineage (NCBI taxonomy): Eukaryota > Metazoa > Chordata > Mammalia > Dermoptera > Cynocephalidae > Galeopterus > Galeopterus variegatus. The sequence continues at coordinate 63,809 of NW_007728772.1, read as the reverse complement.
AAAACAGACTAGAAAGACAAGTGCACTTCAAATAATTTATGGAAAAATAGAACTGAAAGATAATTGAAATCTTTCCATGAATTTTAAACAATTTTTTTTCCTTTTATTTATTTTTTTTTGTTGACTGGTAAGGGGATTACAACCGTCAGCACAATGTTGTCCGTCCCACGCTCAGCCAGTGAGTGCACCGGCCATCCCTATATAGGATCTGAACCGACGGCCTCGGCACTACCAGTGCCGCACTCTCCCGAGTGAGCCACGGGGCTGGCCCTTTTTCCTTATTTTGAAAGACTAAGATTATTAAAGACTAAGATTATAGAAAATATGTTCTCTGACCATGCTAACAGAAGGAAATTTAGAAATCTCGCAAATGTGTAGAAGTTAAACAACAGTCTCCTAAATAATCAATAGGTAAAAAGAAAAATCACAGGGAAATTATAGAGTATTTTGAGATAAAGATCTAAGTGTCATATATCAAAATTTGTAGGATGCAGGGCTCATGCAGTGCTTAGAAAACAGTTTACACTTGTAATCATCGATATTAAAAATAAGAAAAATCTCAGATCAGTAATGTAAACTTCTACTTTCAGAAAACAGAAAAAGTAGAGCAAACTAAACCAAAAGCAAATATAAGTAGAAAATAACAAAGATTACAACAGAAATATATGAAATATGGAATTAAAAAAAAATAGAAAAAATCTACAAATCCAAAAGTTGATGCTTTAAAAAGATTGCCAAAATTTGCAAACTTTTGTCTAGATTTGCCAAGAAAAAAAGAGAGGAGATTGAAATTATTAAAATCAGAAATAAAGTAGGGACATTATTACATCATCATGATGGCTTTTTGTGGTGGTAAGATTGAGTTTCTTTTTCTTTCTTATTTGCATTTTTGTTCTTTTGGTGGGTTTTGTTCTTTCCTGTGTATTTTTAGTAGTGATTATTATTTTTCAGATTCCAGATGGAGGACTCCCTTGAAGATTTCTTACAAGGCTGGGTGTGTGGTAGTGAAATCCCACAGCTTTTGTTTGTCTGGAAAATACACTAATTTTCCCTCATTTCTGAAGAATAGCCTTGCCAGATATATTCAGTATTCTTGGCTGGCAGTTTGTTTTTTTTTTCCCCCAGTATTTTGAATATATCATTCCATTTTCTTCTGGCCTGTAGAGTTTCTGTTGAGAAGTCTGCTGTTAGTGTGATAGGGGATCCCTTATAGGTGACTTGACACTTTTCTCCTGCTTCTTTTAAGATTCTCTCTTTGTCTTTGAGCTTTGACAGTTTGACTATGATGTGTCTTGAAGAAGATATTTTTGAGTTGAATCTGTTGGGGGATCTTTGAGCCTCCTGGATCTGAAGGTCTGTGTCTCTCCCTATACCTGGGAAGTTTTCCATTATTGTTTCATTCAATAGGTTTTCTATGCCATTTTCTTTCTGCTTCCCTTCTGGAACACCCATGATTTGAATGTTTGTACACTTAAAGTTGTCTGCTAGATCTCTTAGATTTTCTTCATTTTTTAAAATTCTTTTTTCCTTTTTTTTTTTTTTTTGGTCCACCTGGGTTATTTTGAAAAGACTATCTTCAAGATCAGAAATTCTTTCTTCTGCTTATTCTGGTCTGCTGCATAAGCTCTCAGATGTTTATTTCATTTTGTCTGGTGAATCTTTCAGTTCCATGTGTTCTGCTACATTCATTTTTAAGGTATTAACCTCTTTGTAAATTTCTTCTTCAAATCCTGGATTTTTTTTTTTTGTCATTTCTTTATGTTGTCTAACTGAGTCTTCTTGCATCTCAGTGAGTTTCCTTAAGATTGTTGCTTGGAATTCCTTTGCAGTCATTTTAAGTGTTTCCTGCACTATAGGATCAACTATTAGAGAATTACTGTATTCTTCTGATGGTGTCATATTTTCTTGGGTTTTTGTACTCCTAGTGTCTCAATGCTGATGTCTGGTCATCTGGCAAAGTGGTTGCTTCTCCTATTACTCTGGAGTGGGCTTTGAGGAGAGAGATGTCCTCTTTTTCTGGTCTCCGCTGGTGACTCTCCTTGTGTCAGTGCAGTCAAGTGTCTGGCTGCCTGCATGGTGGCAATAGCTGCTGCTGTGGCATTGAGCCACTTTTTCAGCAGTTGTGGATGTGGTGGTGGCTGTGGTGGGTCACCTGCACAGAAGTGGTGTTTTTCGTGTACTCTCTTGCCTGCTTCTGGGTGGAGGGCTCTGCAGCCTTCAGCTTCTTGTCTTGAACACCATGCATGCTCTCTTGCCTGTTTCTGGGCAGAGCTGGCTGTGGCCCATGGCTCCTTGCCTAGGACCCTAGGCATGCTACCTTGCCTGCTCCCAAGCAGAGGGGGCTGCAGCCCTCGGCTCCTTGCCTAGGACCCAAGCTGTGCTGTCTTGCCTATTTCCTTGTGGAGGCAATTTCCTTCATTCTGTTGATGTGATGTATCACATTTATTGATTTGCTCATGCTGAGCTGACCTTGCTTTGCTGGGATGAATCCCACTTGATCCTGGTGATTGACTTTTTGAATGTGTTGTTGGATTCTGTTTGATGGTATTTTATTAAAAATCTTTGCCCTATGTTCATTAAGGTTATTGGTCTGTAGTTTTCCTTTTTTTGTTGTATCTTTTTCTGGTTTTGATATAAGGTAATGTTGGCCTCATTGAATGAGTTTGGGAGTATTCCATCCTCTTAATTTTATTATTTATTTATTTTTTTTTGGAAAAGTTTGAGAAGAATTGGTATTAGTTCTTTAAATAATTTGTAAAATTCTCCAGTAAAGCCATCTGGTCCCAGGGTTTTCTTTATTGTGAGACTTTTTATTACTGCTTCAAACTTCTTACTCATTATTGGTCTATTGTGGTTTTCTAGTTCTTCATGATTCGATCTTGATAAGTTGTATGTGCCTAGGAACATTTCCGCTAGGTTTTCCAGTTCGTTTGCATGTAGTTGTTTGTAGTAGTCTCTTATGATCCTTTGTATTTCTGTGATATCAGTTGTAATGTCTCCTTTTTCATTTCTGATTTTATTTATTTGAATCTCTCTCTCTCTCTTTTGTTAGTCTAGCTAAAGGTTTGTTGATTTTGTTTATCTTTTCAAAAACCAACTCTTTGTTTCATCAATCTGTTGTATTTTTTAAAAAAATTTCTAATTCATTTATTTCTGCTCTCCTAGACAACGAATGGGTCAAAGAAGAAATCAAAAAGGAAACACTTTTGGAGATAAATAAAAATGAAAACACAGCATAGCAGAACTTCTGGGATATAGCAAAAACAGTTGTAAGAGGGAAGTTTATAGTAATAAATACCTACATCAAAACAGAAGAAAGACTTCAGATAAACAACCTAACATTGCACCATAAGGAACTAGAAAAACAAGAACAAATCAAACTCTGTTTTTATTTTTAATACTTCATTATTTTTAAAAACTGCATCAAGTATTTTAAAAATAAACTATTTTATGTACAACTATATTTTTAAGTAAATTTAACATTATGGCCTAAATGAGTTAAAATGTTCTATTGATTTTCTCTGTTCAGCTAACAAAACATTCATTTAAAAATATCTTTGAGTATTTTAAGACTTCAGAATCTATTTTCTCTCTGCATACACAGCTCACTTTGGGGTATGGTTATGGGAAAAATGAAATTAAAAAAATTAGTAAACAAATACAATGTTATGGTTAAATATCAATATATTACAAACTAATTTTAAGATCTTTCACTCTGTCCTTTTTTACGCTACCTTTGATGCTTTCCTCTCATTTGCCATGGGTTTAAATAGAGGCATAATTTCATATGACAGATAAATAAGAGAAAGTTGATACTGGTTGTACTTCTTTATAGTTGGAAAATCGGTGGTAGTCCTAAACTCACTGAGTTAGAATGTTGGAGAGACTGAGGGTGTGAATGCTATGTTCTGTTCAGAAATCTGGTTCTTGTCTTACACTGGATCATGTCTAAATGTTCTCAGTCACTCAGGATTTCTGCTGTAAGTGACCCACAAGGATTCCCTTCTGCTGGGCACTTTGCTCTTGGAAAATCATGAGGCTCTGCCTTCTGAAATCTTTCTATCCATCCTATCTCACAGAAGCTCTGATTTCTAGCTCTCCTGCTTGATGTGAGCTGGCTGCTCTTTCAGTCATTCCTTGCCCAAGATACAAATTCAGCATATTTGTGCTCTGTGCTCTACGACTAAGTAACAGCTTCATTGGTTCTGAAGTTCAGCCTCAATTCTTGATAATTCAGCCCACAAAGTGAGACTTCTGGAGAAGTAATTTCATTAAAAGAAGGATGTGGTGAGGAGAGCTTGGACCTTTATGTTCTCAGACTAGTGTTCCATAGTAGCAATTCCTTGTGTTTAGGTAGCATTTTGTTACTACAAAATTTCTTCACATATTTAATCTCACCTGTGCATATGTTTTCCACGAGTCTGTGGTCTGAGCTGTGAACATGCTAATCTTCCCCTCATAGACAAGAGGACAATAAGTTCTCAGAGTGGTTAAAGCCCGAGATCAGAACGACTTTTAGTGATGTTCCCTGAACTTGAATCATCCTCTTCAGGCACTTAGTTCAGTACTGTTTTTGTCATATATGTTGTCTCTACCAAAAGATAAAGACCACATTTTAATTTTCTCTTTGTGGTTATTATAAAATATTTGAAAGCTACTGTTCACAATATACCCCTTTAATTGATTATCTGCTTATAGGTTCTTACAGGTCTATGATCAATACCTGTATATTAATTGAAGAGGAAATATTTTTAGCTAAGTAGAATAGTATTTTTGGGAAATCCTTGCCTCACACAGATACAACAATTGGACAAATTATTTGTAGCCAAGATAAGGTGAAAAGAAAAATTTTCTATGCTACTACATTTTATTTGAATAATACTTGTTTGGGTTTTCTATTTACAAACTTCTTTTGTTATCATTCCATTCCATTCTATTCCACC
>NW_007728772.1:57482-58176 GCF_000696425.1 Galeopterus variegatus | reverse complement strand
TTGTTTGGGTTTTCTATTTACAAACTTCTTTTGTTATCATTCCATTCCATTCTATTCCACCTCTCTTCTGAGTTCAATTTCCTTCAATCTGTTGTCTATTCCTTTAGCAGTACTTTTAGTGAGGGTCTGTGACTAGTAAAATTTATTTCATCTTTGAAAAATCTTTGTTTCGCACACTGTTATTTAATGCTTATTTTTCTAGATACATGATTCTGGTTGACATTTATTTTTCCTTAAAGCTTAGAAGATATTATTACATTATTTCTGACCTTTATTTTTTCTGCTGAGTGGTCTGCTATTATCTGACTCCTGTCCTTAATTTATTTCTGATATCTAAAACATTCTCTTTCTAACTTTTGGTCTGAAATATCTGTTATGCCTTTTTGGTTACAACAGTTTTATGTGTTTGTATTAGCATAAGACCCCATGTTAGCTTATTTCATCATGTTGCTTAAACAGAAAGTTCGGGATGGGGGGGGCTTGTTTTTCAATACTTATGTTTTTCAGAAAATATCATCTGTCCAGCTCTACTGCAAATTGAAGGAAATACAAAAATAAATGATGTAGACAAAGATTTTGCCTTCTAGAGCTCATTGTCTAATGGGATAATTAGATAAGGAAGTAGAGCATTTTCAAACAGGACAATCAGGTCTACACAGAGATTGTGCAAAGTGTGTGGAAAGAATCTAAAACA
>NW_007728772.1:54540-57117 GCF_000696425.1 Galeopterus variegatus | reverse complement strand
CAGTCAGACAATACAGTGATTTAGGAGGGAAGACTATCTATGAGAATGACAACAGAGTTGGGCATCAAAAGTTTGAGGCAAGTTGAAAAGTTTTGAAATAGTCATTGTAGAGACTAGAAAGAGAGCTAAATAAGAACATGTAAGATTACTGTATATTGTGGAGTAGGGGTTGACAAATTTTTGTTTGTGTGCTGACTTGCAAAAGCCTTTTGCCATTTTTGGCAATTATAGCAAAATATAGTCAATCCTCATTATTACTGGATTCCATATTTGTCCATTAGCCTTCTTGCAAATTTGTAACACCCAAATCAAATTTGTAAAATTTGTAAACCCCAAATCAATATGTATGGCACTTTCACTGTCTTTCATGGACATGCTTAGAGTGGCAACAAATTTGAGTTGTCTGACATGAATGTTTCCAGGTGGTCAAACAGAATGATAGTTTGCCTTGTTTCATCTGTCATACTGCAAATGTGTCTTGTGGCCTTTTGTTCATTTGGTGGTCTTGCTGTTTCAGATAGATCCTGAGCATAGTTCTGAAGTGCTTTCTGGCATTCCTAGTAAAAGAATGCTGTGATGTGTCTATGGGGAAAAATGTGTTAGTTAAGCTTCATTCAGGCATGAGTTACAGTGCTATTAACAGTAAGTTCAATGTTATGTATTGATCAATGTATGAAAATGCTGTGATCAGAGGCTCACAGGAACCTAACTCTGTGTTTCCTTTAGGAACAATGACTTGGTAGTTAATAATTCAGTGTTTATGATGGTTTTATAAAACATAACTACTATGAGTAAAAGAATCAACTGTATTTTTTCTTTTACTTAGAGGCATTTTGTTAAACATGATACATCTGAAAGGTTTGGGAAAATAGAAATAACAGTAATTTAATTACATTTGCAACTACAATATTTTTTGTAAACCTTTTTCTAATTTTTCATGAACTTTCATAAACCCGAAAACATTTGATAAACATTTTTCACAGATTTCATTTATGTACTGATTTATTTCATCCATCTTATGAGAATATCTGCCATATACCCTAATAAGCAGAGCCAGTTCTCTTTGTCAAAACAATTAGTTAGATCAAATAACTTTCTATCAGAAAAAAGTCTAAGTTTTTCAATAAAATAAGTATGTTAATAACATTTTTTGTAAAGTAGTATATAAAAAAGAATATATTATAAAGATTGTCTTGCAAAATAAACAACTAAAAACAATTGAGTGAAAAATTTAAATAAATTAGAGATACTATCAATAACATATTTCTTAACAAGTTAGGAAACAATGATAAATAATGTTATTTTCCATTCTTTCATTTGTAATAATATAATATGTAGTGAAAATTATAAAATCATAAATGAATCAAAGAATATGATAAAATAATCATGGAGTTCCTTTGGTAAAGGTGTGCATGTGTCTATCAAAATTTGTTTTTTTGTTTTTCAAAATAATTAAGACTTCAGTATGATAAAGCTTAGAAATAACTCTTTTAATTTTGTAGGACTTCATTTTCAAACCTCTGTATTTTAGTAAAAAGGAAGTGTGTATAATTCTAAAAACAACTGTTTTAGCAATTAGTATATTATCTAATTTTTAATTTTATAAAAGATAAAAATTATTTCACAAGATAAAATAAGATAAAGACTGATTATAATTGGAATATATATTCTATATTATATAATTTGATAAAATAAGTTCCAACTACATTGAATCAGAAAAATTATACAGTAATTTTATTCTTAATGTTTATCTAATGAGCTTTGAAAAATTTGATACTTTTGGAAAATAATGCAGTTACATGTAATAGAATTTGCCTCATCAACATGTTTGAGGGATGAAAATTATAATATCTGAAAATAATGTATTTTATTTAAATATGTGGGGTGTAGGGAGAAACATTTTTAACATTTGTTGTTTTTCCTTGATGCTCTCATTACTTTTATGGGATTCTACCTCAATAATATTTATGAAAAATTGTCTGGAGAAGAAGAAGGCAAATAAATACTCCCTTGAAAGTATTTATTGAAAGTGTATATTGAAAATTGTCAGATGGAGGAAAAGGAAATGGTTTTAAATAAAAATTGTATTAGTCCAACCACTTACTACCATATATATGCATTCCGAACATGCCAAGTCAGGGAAAAATGCCATTTGTTGTTTTTCAGTAATGATAAAAAATTGTTTAAGGCAAGAAAGGAAGACTTAACATTTACAATATCTTGGTCAATTAGGACATAGGTTTATACTTGTTGAGGTCCTGGAAAATACCCTCATGAAAATACAGCATGGCATGATCTGGGATGGAAATTTTTAAAAATTTAGGAAATTTAGTAAAGAATACATATGAAAGTTGGAAAGATGAAAAATACTTTTTTTCAATTGAGTTTTGTTTTTGTTTTGTATTTAAAATTTTTCATTACTATTTCTTGGGAAGTCTTTTTTGTACACCCAGGGTTCCGTATTTCTATATCCTGGTTTATAGAACTTGTCTGTGACTTTATAGGACGTTAATCTATAGCATAGTGTGTGTGTGTGTGTGTGTGTGTGTGTGTGTGTGTGTGTGTGTGTGTGTGTGT
>NW_007728772.1:50041-54073 GCF_000696425.1 Galeopterus variegatus | reverse complement strand
TCATGAAAATACAGCATGGCATGATCTGGGATGGAAATTTTTAAAAATTTAGGAAATTTAGGAAAGAATACATATGAAAGTTGGAAAGATGAAAAATACTTTTTTTCAGTTGAGTTTTGTTTTTGTTTTGTATTTAAAATTTTTCATTACTATTTCTTGGGAAGTCTTTTTTGTACACCCAGGGTTCTGTATTTCTATATCCTGGTTTATAGAACTTGTCTGTGACTTTATAGGACGTTAATCTATAGCATAGTGTGTGTGTGTGTGTGTGTGTGTGTGTTTTCATGAGAAATGCTGAACATCCCAGGCATAGATGCAAAGATCCTGAACAATGGACTGATTCAAAACTGGATTTTGCTAGATGGCTATGTCAGACAGATACAAACACACAGTTGTTGACATTGAAAAGGTTTAGAAGAAATGGGATTGGGTGAGGGAGAAGGAAGTACAAATTAGTTTGAGGATATAATTTTAGAAAAATACTGGACAGGACCTTTTAGGAAAAACCTGGATAGGTTTGCATTTTGGGCAATGACCAAGACATGATGGATTTAGTACCTTGCCAAATGACTGACAAGGGAGTTATTTCAGAAATGCTCTGGGGATGGTGTGGTGCTAGCCTTATCTCTAAGTGCTGCAGGCACAGAAGGTGAGGTCACTGAGGGTGCTGGCTGTTTTTTCTCTGTGATACCTCCTGGAGTCCTGGTGGTCTTGGTGCCAACAATATTATTAGCAGACATCCTGGTAATCAGCTTCCTACTTTGTAGACACTGAGGTGGACCAAGCAGAGACCCAGAGGACATAGCTTCTCCTGTGTTAATAAAATGTATGGTTTCCAGTGGATGTCATGGGTCTCTAGATTTGCTGTAAGGGTTGCCAAAAATGTTTCTAGAAAGATGACACCAAAGGCTCCTATCTTCTACATAAAATGTTCATCTTCTTCATGAAAATGTCTTATAAAAGTCAAGCCAAAAATACCTTTAAAGAGTAATTTATTCTAAATGTTTGTGTCCAGAGCTAAAAGAACTAATACTTAGTCGAAATTATGTAAAAAATAATTGAGAGGAGGTACAAACTAAGAAGAAATTTTTTTTTTCATAAATTAAAAATACCCAAAGCTAAAAGTGTATAATTTTTTTTTCTCTTTAATTTTGAAATTTATGCTTATACTTCATACTAATGATTCAGGGTTTCATGTCCATAGATTGGGAAAAATAAAGGCGAATCATTTGCTTGTGTTGCAAATACCTTTCTCTTAGACGTTAAGACCTCACTGTATGTATTACCTATCAATTGAGTGTCCCTATTCACATATATCTAAGGATAACTTTAGCTCTGAAATGAATTGATTCTCTTGTGGGGAAAAGAATCAAACACTGCACCATTAGCAAGAATCTTTACTTGAAAATGCTAGGTATGAGGACACTCTAATGGAGCAGAAGATCTAAATTGGGGAAGCAGGGCTGATTATTTCACAGGGCTTAAGCAGGAGGAAGTCAGATGAGGTTAGGGTAGCTGTCCAGGGATGGTACTAAGAAGATGGAGGCATTATTTTTATAGATTAACAGCCACTGTTTGAGATATTTGGATTTTATCAAGTGAGGGAGCAGGAGAGTTAGTGGCCGACGTCATATGCTAGGAGCAGGTATGGAACAGTGACAGGGAGCAAGAATATGTGAGGGCCATGATGGAAATTTTTCAGTCCTCAGTGTCTCTCATAATCTTTTACTCACATTTTATTAATAAATCAATTTTAAAAATAAATAAATCAGCTAATATTCACAGGAAGATTATAAACCAAATGTGAAATTTTGGGTTTTGAGCTCATTTGCAGTTCAGATTTCCTCATATTCCGCAAGTAAACCTTTGCTCTTTTGACTGATCGATCGGGACAGTTTTGAATTTCTATGTAGTATAGTTTTAATGTCCAGGCCACCAATCATTCATTTTTTCTTTGATTCATTGGCAAATATTTATTGGAAACCTACTATGAGTCGGGCTGGGCTAGGCACTCAATAGCAAAAACGAACAAATGAGAAAAAATTTCTGCCCTTAAGCAGCTTGTATTGTTAAACTATAAATTATAATATCTTGCCAAGTTCAGCAACTTAATAATAACTTTATATCTCAAACTATAATACCTTGCTAAGCTTAATAATTGCTAATTTGAAAATGTAAACTTCAAGTTATTATATATGGATAAATGTAAATTGCAAGCACGAGGGATTTTCAAATGTGTAAATCTGCCTCATACAGTTCACATTTGTGGGGTTCCTTCTTACTCCAAGAAAAGAGATTTAAAAGAAGAGCTTTAAAAATTATGAAGAGAATGATATTCAATATGTGTAGCACCAAAAAACTATTTAGCAGTTACACGAGTACTTTAAATATAAATTTATAAGAAATAAGTTTGTCTTTCACCATGAGTTGTCTTTAGTTTTCCAAATAATCTAGAATATCTACCTTTGCAACTACAATATTTTTTGTAAACCTGTATTTTTACAGGTTAAAAAATATTTTTATCTGTGGTAGTTTTTAAAGAAATGCCTGTAACAAAAGCTAGATATTTGAATGAAAGATCCAAATGAATTTGACAATCCTTTGTAAATATCTTATTCTTCCTAGGAATAAGGGGGTAAAAAAAACCTTATAAAAGTTTGAATAGGCCTGAGGGAACTTTAACGAGCATGACCAAGACTCACTGACCTTGGCTGTTTTATAGGGGGTCACATTTTATTTCTGTAAAGATAAACTGCTGAACAACATCTGCAATGCATTAGAAGAAAAGGCATTTTCTCCACTTATCACGCTACTATAACAATCCTTTCCACCCCCTGCTCACTGATTTGTTCATTTCTTTTTTCAGCTTAGAACAGGACAGAAGTTCAATGAGAAAATTCATTCCATACTTTTTATCATGAGTCAGAGATTTAACACAACAAACTTTCCTTAGCCTGAAGTCTTCACACATTCTTGAATCTAAGAGAAAACAGCTTCACAACACTTGACATATTTTATGATGATAAATATCACTGATAAACATAATTTATATATTTGTATATAATATCTGTATAAATGTAACTGTTGTGGATATAAAAGTTATATTGAATACTAAGTTATCTGTTAGTACTAAAACATTCTATAATGATTTTGTTGTGGGGTTGTTTTTCAGTGTCTCACTTCTTTTTCTTACTGTCACCCCTTTTTAATTACTTGTGTATAGTGATTTCTCCCAATTTCTTAGTTTCCCAATAGGGAGATGTACAAATATATTATGTTTTGAAGTAACTAAAGGGATTTTCAGTTGGGAGGATACAGGTTTGATAGCCACTAGAAAGCACTTATTAGGAACCAAAGGGTAAAAGTAAAGAGATTCAATTACATTAAAAAGTGCACAGTAGTCTCTGAAATCTTCAAATCTTTATGAAGAAAATAAGTCGTTAAAGAATTTAGACTCCGTTATAACTTAAGTGGGAAAAGTTTGAGTCCATTTTGTTTGTGAAAGTAAAGACCAAAAATAGCAATGCCAGGAAGCTGCAAGAATAATTCTACAACTCTAAAAGCAGAATATGGCTTGTGATATGTTGCCAATTGAATTCCATGTTAAGCCTTATGATAACTCTCAGAGTCCGATTAAACCTGACCTGATTCTTCTTTTTCCCTTGTACATTCTTGTAATGACTTTTCAGTCACTGGCATTTCTTGAATTTTGAGCTATATGATGGCATGGGACTATTTTTGCAAATTTTTCTCTTAAGAGGATGTATGCTCATTTTTTTGTTTGTTTGTTTGTCATAACGTTGTGCAAACCAAATCTTACTCACTGATATTTAAAATGTTATGAAGATTGATAAAAGGCTGGATTTTTGTTTGTTTCTTTCTTATTACCTACCTCTGTTTTTCTGATCTTTTCATTCAAGTTAATCTCTTTATGGTAGGGTCTGACAATTGCGTTATGTTGAAATCTTTTTTTTTTTTTTTCCTTTTTCCTTTTCTTTGAATTTTTTCGTGTCCAGCAACGGATCGCAACCC
>NW_007728772.1:45694-49446 GCF_000696425.1 Galeopterus variegatus | reverse complement strand
GCACTGTAGCAGTGCGCCACCGGGGTGGCCTGAAATCTTGTTATATAAAATTAAAATGATTTTTCTCCTAACTGGGGTAAAACTTTACATTAATTTAACGCAATCTTCTTTGAAAAAAAGCCACAAGATTTATGCTACTATAATTGTCATTTCTGGTGCCTTCATCAGTATCCTGTGAACAGCTTTACCTAATACACATCCACTGATTCCTTTCCTCTGTCTAGCATAAGAATGACAGAAGCAAGGAAGGAAGGAAGGATTAGGTGAATGATGACTTATTTTTCAATATTTTAGAATGAATAGACTGTTGGCTTCTCTCATTTAAATTGCCATTTCCAGCATTACATTTAACTCTTTTAGCTTACGAATGTGTCAGCTCAACGTAATAAACACTTATTAATAACATCAAGTCACAGTGCCATGAGGAATAGCCAGATGAATAAAGAGTGCTGCAGAAGTTCATGATCCAGTGGTGGAGACAAAACTCAAATGCAAATATTTTGGTTTAACAGATATAGCTCACTGATAAGTAGAAACACAAAATTTTATGAGAGTATTCGATGAGGAGAATTCCATTTTCTCCTGAACCATTCTGGGAAGGCTTCATAAAGAGGGCAAGGTTTGAACTGCCAATATTCTTCACCCTGCTTGCTATATCACGCCCTTTTTGAAAGTAAGAAGGCCCACCGACAGCAATGATATGTTCTTTGACTGAATTTGTTCTGTGTCTGATGTTTTCCATAGTCAAGTGTGACTCCTCCGTGAATGATGTTGTAAGGATGAGCTGATTCCTAGTAAAGGGGATTATTAGCTAGGTCTTCCCAGTATTCTCTCCAGGAATTAGGTCTGATAATATGAGGCAGCTGACTTGTCAGTAGTGAAAGGAGTTTTGGATAAACATCTATTTAGAAACAATAATACAAAGACAATGAATGGAGGAACTACTACTCAGAGCTGCCTTGCGTATTGCTTTGTGACATAAAGTGGTCTAAAGCCTCTCTGCTATTTGCCATCAAAAGATAGAAATTAACTTGACCTTGAGTTATAAGAGCAATTTATCTTTGTTAGATTAATTTGCAGGATGTCATTCCAAGCAGAAACCATAGGTTTAGTAAAAGCCTTTCGGAAGAGCATGGTCAGTTAACACATGTAGGCCAATATACTTAGAAAATGAGTTTATGGTAGAATGATGCGATAAAAAAAAAATACTTGTGGAAGTATTTGAAGCAGTTTATTTTGTAAGCACTGAGGAATCACTTAACTTTCATTTAAGGCCTGTGAAGCAATAATATAAAGACAGAAGGCATACGTCTCGATTTGCCTGGGACAGTCCGGTTTTGTTTTTCTGGTTCTGATGTAATTATTAATTAAGACTTTTTCATTGTTGAAAGTGTTCCAGTTTGGAGGATTAATTATACAGTTATTCTAGTTAGAATACTTCTCATTGGGAGGCTATTTATTATTTCTTTACATTTGCCTATGAACCACTGCTTTTAAAGTGCTTGTACGTAGTTTTCTATATAAAACCATGCAAGTTGGGATCAATATGAATAGACAGATTTCTGAAATTCTTGCTGTTTGTTTGGTTCCAACTCCTTTGATGCACTTACTGAAAATGCTTAATTTCAAAGCAGATACTGGCTCCCAGGCAGTTTCTCAGCATAATAATTAGTCAAATTTGAACAATAAATGGCCTCATTAGTTACTCCTTTAAGCATTTGCAATACAAATATCTATTTGCAGAATAGATTTTTTTCTGCTGCTAATAAATTTGTAGTTGATAAAAGGGAGAGCTGTATTTTTGTTAGCAATTAGCATTTGCTGTCTTTAAATACACTAAAGTGTTGGTGGCCTGAAGCTGACAATAGCCTTTAATATCATATGGCTTACAAAGAATGTAGTAGAGTCCCCTCTCCTACCATGTAACCTCCTAGTGTAGTCACAGGAATTCCTTTGTTATGCAAATGGCCTATTTAAAGATAATATGTGTACAAAGGAAAGTAATGGAAGGTCATTTCTAAGACTGGACAGATGGATGAAAAATTCCACAGAGTGCTCTGCCAAGCACCTGGCATTATTTGAATGACAGCTGATGATTAGAATCACAAAGAAGAATTTGTATTATCACAGGTGACAGTGTGACTAATTGAAGAGGTTGCTTATTACAGAATTGGTCAGTTTCCGTTTGGCTGCATTCAGAATCCAAGGGCTGCAGAAAATGAATACATAGCACACAGTGTTTTCTTCAGGGAACTAAATGAAGGTGGGAGGAAGAGGGGAGGAAGTCTTGCTGAGGGTGTAAAGGCTCACAGCGGGCTTGAGATGTGTGCTGCTGAGAAGATGCTCACAGCACAGTTTCAAAGTTGCAGAGGAAATAAGAGATAACAGACCGTTAAGATAGATTTTTATGTCGTTTTCTAACTGCACTCGACCACAGCTTCTTTTGGAAGCAAGCAAGAAAAATCCTATGAATTTGGGCCTTATTATGATATGTATCACTGTTTTCCAGATAATAATATGCCACCAGGCATCTTGGCTGAATATCTTAAGAACGCAACAGAGCAGACTGTAAGTATCTGTGCCTCAATTAGAATATTCAGAAATTTCACGTCTTTCAAAGGGAGTTTGCCAAAGGCTTCCCCAAGCTGCACACACTGCAGCTTTGCCTTTCCCTTATGCTTTATTGAATCTATTAAAAGACAAACACATCTCTAAGTCATCAGACTTCTTGCTGACAACACCTGTCAGTCTGTCACGCTACTTCAGAAAGAGATACTGCAGGGTGTCATTTGACAGAATTAAAAACAAAATGGGAAGAAACATATATGAGATAATTATTCTCACAAAAGGAACGATACAAGGATTATTATTTGAAAATAAATTAAAGGAACTACTTGGAGAGTAAAGATTAGAATGATTTTGCCATAAATACTAATCAGTGGTGTTAGAAATCATGGTGGATTTTCAAATAATAGTCAAGAAACAATAAAATCAGATGGTTTGGATCAGTAACTAAATATAAATCCTTTTTCAAAATCCATTTATATTGAACGGCAAACATTTTCATAAATTTTTGTAGGGGCTAGAATATTAAATCTTAAGTGTGAAGACAAGTTTTAGAAAAGTAATTGACTTCAGGAAAGCTTGAGAATTAATCTTACACAGCAATTTCAAGCTTACTAAGAAATAGATATGTCCAAGAATGATGATTTTTTAAAAAAGATTTTTTGAGATTCCTTTTATTGATTATTTTTTAAGTCTATCTCTTATTTATTCAGTAAATGGTAATATCAATGTTGATATAGCATATTTTACATTATCTGTAAATAAGAAAGAATTACTTTTAAAAAGTATGTAGATGTGTTTTCTCTTCACTGTTTTTACAGTTACTTTTCATAAAATAAGCTTCACATGATCAGACAGCTTTAATGTCGAGACAAATACACACATACTCACTAAGATATTTTAAACTGTTATTTTTGATTCTTGTTGTTTTCCTTCATTTTGTTGATATAGTTTGTTTTGCTTTTTAATGAGGCTATTTTAGATAGGTAGGAGAAATCAATCAGGAAACTTTAATTTTTCAAAATAAGACAAAGCAGTTCTTCCTCCATGAGTCATCGAGAAATAAGTGAGCACACTGGGATTTCTCCCTTAAAAGCTATGACAGGGCCGGCCCGGTGGCGCACTAGATAGTGCGCCACTTGGGAAGCGCGGCGGCGCTCCCGCCCGAGGGTTCGGATCCCACATAC
>NW_007728772.1:39693-45191 GCF_000696425.1 Galeopterus variegatus | reverse complement strand
AAAAAAAAAAAAAAAAAAAAAAAAAAGCTATGACAAATTTTTTTGATTTTATTTTTAGTTTCTTTGTAGCATTTATCTTGAGCATAAAAGGGTCAATCATGACCTCCACTAGAAAAATATGTAAATTAATGAAAATATAATTAAAACAACCTGTGAAATGTGGCTCGTTTTGAAATGACCATGAGAATCTACCTTGTGAAACTATTCATATTAACTATAGTTTTATTATTTATTATTAATGCAATTCCAAATAGATGAAATATATTTGTTAAACATGTAGTCATCTTACAAAAATTATTGATATAATTTTTATTTCTAACAGAAGAAAATAATGCTTAAAGTGTATCACAGGATTTCCTATCTTCTCAAGTTAAATATTTATGCCTCTTTGACCACAAGTGACGGTTAATTTTGTCCAAGTTTCTGTAATAATATTTTTCTACAATTTGGTATGCTTTTCTTTATATGAGTATTTGTATATGTGTGCATGTAATATGTGTGAATATTTATTTCTCTGTCCACAACTCCTTTCGATCTGTTTTCTTATTTTTTTGTTGTTAAGGATGTTTCTGCAAAATGATAATTAGAATAATGATAATAAATAGTTTTTAAATTCATTTAGGGCATGAGGTTTCCTAATGCTGTTCTGTGTGTTCTCCTTCATTAAAACAGTATTTGTCAAAAGAAACGCCTTCACTGATTTTCTGGGGAATGTTTCTAAATACAAAGTTGCCCACTTGTCCTCAAAGTACAGCTTTAATGTTATTCTTCAAAATCAAACCCATTACTATATTACCTTATTTAAATGTCTTTCAACAGGGATTGATTTTAGTTGAAGAAGAAAATAAACAAAATTTCTCCTCAAATGGCTCTTAATCAGTGCACCAGAAATCATGGGAATCGTGGGAAAAGAGTCCCAAGAACTTGCCTTTAAAAAACACTCCAGTTAATTCTAATGTATACTAGTATTTGCAAATCTAAAAAACTGCTCTGAAGAATATTGCTTTTTATTGTAAAGGTAAACCTCACATCAGATATGCTTTCTGAAGGCAGCTAGTTGATTCAGAAATGGAATTCTATACTCATATCTTCATTTCATCTGAATACTTTTTGTTCTGGTTTCTGATTTCCTGTTGTTTTGGCAAATAATGGTAGGATTTTTTCCCCCCCATGAATCTTTCCTTAACGTTGCTTTTCTGAAAATAGTCATTTTGCCTGAGTTCACTAAGGCATGCTTTTCTAGAAGGACATTTTCTTTTATATTTCCCACCTAGCTTCTATCTAGAGATTACTTCTAGATTGTTTACAGCTCTGTCTTCGGACATACATGGGAATAGAGGTGAAGCGGTTTGCTAGTATGGTGGGATGCAGGTGCTCACAGTAGCTTTAGATTGAAACCCCAAGTAACTCTACTCTAGCCCATCGTTCCAGGTACCAGACACTGATCCAGATCACTTGGGTATTGGCGAGAGGAACCTCAGCTGCTCCCCAACATTATGAAAAGTCTCACACCTATTTAAACCCTCCATATTTGTGGGCAACTTTTATGGGGAGCTTTGGAGATGGTGAGGTATGCTTCCTGTAAAATCTTGCTAAATATACTTGTAGCAAGACTAAGATTGAGCAAGTTTGAAGTCTATCATATGGCTTAAAGCCTTAGAAGTACCAAGATTTATGTGAATCACCAGCTTTTACACTAACACTTTGCCTAGGAAAAAATTAACTTATTGAAAAACCATAAAATATTGAACTACATAAGTAATTATTGTCATCACAAATTTTTAATACTTTTTCCTTAGGAGATTCTTTTGAGGAGTATTTATTGCAATGAGATGGGTGCTGTTACCTATTTACCTTAGCAAAGGGCTAGAATAATTATCTTTAATACTTGATATAAAATGAACACAGCATATAGACTCTGATTATTCCAAATCATTTTAATCGCTTGACAGTATAAATATCTAAAGTAGACTTGATTTTTATTTCAACTTTCTTCAGTAACATTGATCATATGTAAGGTCACATTATTTACTCAGTGTGCAGCAGGTAGCAAGTCAGTGGACTGATGTTGAAATTAGGGTTTCAAATAATCTAGAATAAGAAATATGCTGCACATCAGACATGAAGAAAATGGTTGAAGATGTAGCAAGCAAGGTTGCTGTATTCAGTTTTTATTTGCTGGGAAATTTTATCTTACATTTTTTGGCAAATAAAAATATAACTTTTTATGATTCTTATGACCCTAGACACATTTTTAAGTCCATCATTAAGAGTAAACTTCAGTGAAAGTGATTTTGTCTCAGGAGGATGTATGAAGACCATTAAGAGTTTATATATACATTTGTGTGTGTGTGTGTGTGTGTAGTTTCCAGAATAAGTAGAAAAATTGGAGAGACTGTCACAGAAACAAAAAGGGAACTGAAAAATGACTTTCAAATAGAACTTTGTAGAAAAACTATGTCTATGGCAAGAAGGGATAAATTAGTGGTTATATTTCAGTTCAGATAACAGCATTTAAACAGAACTCCAACTACGTGATCAACTTTTTTAAAGAAAAACATTGAGGTTTTTTTTTTTTTTTTCAAAAAATTGTAGACAGTAGACTTGAACTTCACAGGGAGTTCATTTGACAGATGGTTGAAGGAAAACACATGCATCTGTTGATTGTTTCTATCAACTCTGACACTTTATTGAAAACCAAAAGATATGTTTTATAAGTCAAAAGGAAAAATTGCAAGGTATACATGCTCTAATAGTTACTGGGCCTAGCTTTCAAACTCTTCTCCAAACTGCCACAACCTAAAAAGTAGATCTTTGTTACGAGACTAATGCTCCTGCCCATAGAAATACATCAGATCATCATCACCAGAAATGGTTTTAATGTTTATATAGACGTCTACACAGCCTAGACGTTCAAAAGTGTCAGACAAGTTCTTCCCAGTTACCTCTGCTGGTTTAAAGGAGGAAAGCATTGTGAAGGAAATGTATTCTCGGTACTGAAGTTGATATAAATCAGGTTATGACAACTTTATAAGCCCTTGCAGGCCTTGTACTGTTCACCGGACATTGTATAGTACAACTTCACTGATCAGTAGTGAAGGGCTGAGTTCTGGCCTTGAGGGCTGCAGAGAGGAGCAAAGACGGTGAAATCATGTGCCTTTATTATTCTGATAAGTACCAAACTTTCTGAATATGAGGTCAGCTACAAATCATGATGGGGCCCTTACTATACAAGGGGACTTCAAAAAGTTCATGGAAGGATCTGGATTATCTTTTAATTCTATTTTTGTACACACCTTTTGGAGTACCCTCATATACAGAGTACTATGTAATGAGTGTGGAAACATTGTAAGAAAAAGTCAAAATAAACCAAAGTGTGTGATCTTGAAAAGATTAATGTTAGAAAGCTCTGCATCACCCACAAATTCCTACTAGTTACCTACATGCACCCCACTGTTTGTGATTTCTGAGCCTGAGTGCATGAAATGTCCTCTGCCTTTATTGGCTTGGCACTGGCCCCTTTCCATCGGGATAACTTGTACTTATTCTTATGACTCTGCTCATATGACTCCTAGAAGTACCTTTTTTTCATACCCCTCAAGGTGAGAGGCTCTGCTCTCCTTTTCTGCTCCTGTGATTTCCTGGCCTGTACTGTAAGCAATGTGAAGGCAGAGATCAGGCTTACTTTCTATCCTCAGTGTCTAGCCCAGTTCAGGCACAAGGTAGATGTCCAAGAAGTGGCCACAGAAGGAGGGAGTGAATGAACACTTGGGGGACGCTTCCCTGGCCTGCACTCTGCAGTTACAGCACCATCCTAAGACTTCAGGGTCAGAGAAGAGCTTCCAACTATTGGGAAAATCTAAAGCACATGCCACACTTCTGTACAATACACAAGTCCTTCTGTTTCAGGCTTTGAGTTTAAATTCATTTTACAGCTTTGGGTTTTAATTTTTACAGTTTGAATGAGAAGAGGAGGGCAGACGTGGGTGAAATGTTAGGAGAAGCTGACACCTTGATAGAATCATTTCCAGAGGCAAGACAGGCAGTGTGAGACCTGCACATCTTTTCTGTTACTTTTCAAGTGTATGGTTATGTGTTTTCATCTTTTTGTGTTAGAGGCTTCAGAAGAGCAGACCCTTTTTCCTTTGCAGTAGTTGGGGTGAGGGTGAAGAGGGATTCAAAACCAATCAATAATAGCATATAAGCCTGGACATGCTGGAAATGGTTTTATTTTCTGTTTCTTTACTTCATGACCCTGGGCATAGTTAGACATTCAATACATTGTATTGCCAGTCCTTCTGAATAGAAATGAATTGAATCCTATACCCTTCCTCTCACCTTGTACAAATTGCAACAGAAATATATTGGAATATGTGTGTGTATGTATGTATGTTTATGGCGAGAGAGAGAGAGAGAGTGTGTGTGTGTGTGAAAGAGAGAGCCCTTTCTTACTTTTTCTAAGAGGTAAATCTGGCTACCAAAAAATAATTATAAATTACATGGTCAAAGTCTTTAGTAACTCTATAGATTTGAGCCTCCACCCCCACCCCAAGTGTCATGTCTATAGATGAACCTGAAGAATAGTCGGGGAAAAGGAAAAAAAGAGAGTGATTGAAAGTCATAAAGAGACATGATTTTTATTCATTAAAATATTGAGCTGCCACCAATCTGTCATGGATTTCAAGGACTCAGTGTCAAATAGAGACCTGAAGCTGATGTGACCTTCAGACTTCCACCCCATTCACAGTTATTTGTAGTCTGTAGAGGGTCAAGTGTCTATTCGAAGACCATACAACAGTGCCTGTGCCTCTTCACGTGAATCATAAGTGACCTTTTTTCCTTTTAAAAGACTGATACACTATGGATCTTGTAGCTGTGAAATAATGTTCTTCAAATCTCTGGCCTCACAACTTCCCACCAAAAGAAGGGAAAGAAACAGAAAGAATCTGGAAAAGCAGTGGGGCAGTGGGAGAGGGGCGTGTCGCATGTGAGATGAGAATGTGGCCAGCACTGCCTCTGCAATCCTGCATCTCACTTGCATAGCCCCTGTCACCGCAGTTTCTGCTGTACACATTGGACTATGTGAGAGAAAACAGATCAACCCAATGAAAACCCATTCTGAAATGTAACAAAGTAATATCGAGAGCCCTGGTACATGTGTCTGGGACAGCAGATGCCACTAAAGTCACCTCATGGGCTCAGAGTCTGAGATATTTAGCAAGAGAACCTAAAATAGCCTTCCATCCATTTAATTAATTGTTAGATGGAAATTGAATAAAAAACACTATGAGTATTTACATCCCATAAGTTAAACTACAACTGAGGGATATAAGCATATTCTGTTCATTGAAATACTTCAATGCTTTTAACCAAAGTCATGTTTCCTTAATTATCAAATAAAAACACATATTATTATTAATTATTATTATTATTATTGTTATTTTACCATGGTTGTTGAAAGTTGGGTTGAAAATATAATTTTAGTAGAAGTAAAAAAT
>NW_007728772.1:23730-39683 GCF_000696425.1 Galeopterus variegatus | reverse complement strand
TTATTTTACCATGGTTGTTGAAAGTTGGGTTGAAAATATAATTTTAGTAGAAGTAAAAAATAAAAATAAAGCTACCTGCCACATCTAATGCAAATTAGGTATTTGATACTAGAAACTGTGCTTTACTACTCTAAGCCTTAGCTTTTGTGAGGACTGAGTAAGATAATTTTTTGAAACACTCAGTAGAATGGTGGACATATAATAAGTGTTCAATACAAATAATTAAAAAAATAAAACTACCTGATAAATCTTCAAACAAAAGGATTAGATTTTATACCATATTTAAAAAGAGATTAATACAAGCCATAATTTCATTAGTCTTACAATGTCATCAGACAACTTCCAATACAAACAGCAGAATTAGATGTAAAGTCAGGCGGTTTAGAAACTCAATGAATTTGTTCATTTCCCGATGTACCAAAAAGGACAAAAATAATCACAAGAATATATTTGTTTTTCTATAAGTTGGTTTCTTTTTATGGCCCCTCCGCAGACTGTATTACAAACAAAAGAAATGCTCTCTCGAAGAGTTTAAGTGCTATAAAATGTGGGAAGGAAAAAACATCTTGAAATATGTTAAGTTCTTCCATGATCTTTTTCAAGAGAAAAGAGAATTATTTAACTGATCTCTTGAGAATATTTTAGCCTTCTATGGATCACCAACAAGCTCTTAATTACCTAAGAACCTATCAGGTCCACTGACTCCCAAATCAGGCTCTCCTGGAATACTTTTTGATTTCTCATTCCCTTTAGATGAGTATCTCTATTTTAGTAACTACTTTTCTTTCATGGTAGTTGAGGTTACATGAGAGATATGTTTTCACATTCCAGACGGTTGACTGTGTTTTGTGGTATAATTTCATAATTTCATGGTGTCTGTTACTTGTTATACTTAAGAAATATGTTCTAAATTCTTTTTTTCTTAATTGTCCACCTATGCCTTATTATTTTAAGGAATTATAATACCAAGTCAGGTGGATTTCCTATGTCCTAACTGTTAGCATGGCAGCATTATCAGCATGCCGAGTATTATAAACCTCTTGCCAGTCCCATGAGACAGCTTCTGAAAGCTGTCAGACTAACTGTAGAAAACCATTTTGCTTGCTGTATGGAACTCCCACAATTGCTGACTGCACTGGCAGCATAGTGTGTGCTGGCATTGGCCTTCCCCCTTGGGTACAATGTTTTGAGCACTGCTGCCATTTAAATTCTTGAAATAGAATGAATCGGTTCCAAGTGGCATGATTGGTACAGGCAGTACAAGTTTATTAGAGAGACTGGGGTTTGCCCTTGGTCTTGAAAAAACTATTACTTAAGTCTTAAACAATCTTCATTGTCGTGTGAGAGCATGAGGCCTGTGGCATCCATTTTACACTGATAGCGCTGCAATAACAAGGCACAGAATGCAGTAGCACGTACGCAGAATGCGTGATTTAAGCTACCCAAGTAAAGCTTAACGTGATGTTGCTAGGAAAATAAAACAAAGCCAGATATATATTTTTATTACTAAGTTTATATTTAAGCAATTTAATATTGAGGGTTTTATATACATTTGATATATCTCTATTACATAAAAATTATCATCTTGTCAATATTTAAGGAAAGGTCTGTATTGAGATGCTTTCTTTTGGCACAAGATGGCACTTTAACTTCAGAGATCCAGTGTAATTTCAATGAGCTTTGTCATTGCAAATGGAAAACATGCAGTAGCTCATCCTCTGAAAGTAGAAACCAGAGCTAGAAACAGGCAAAGCAAAGCAGAGAATAGTTTTGCAATAGAGAAGCTGTTTGTCTTATGATGCAAGTGATGGTGGGAGGGTGTTTGTTTGGGGGGAATAATTACTGCAATAATCTGTTATTTAATGACTTTGAAATTTAAAAGGAAAATTAATTTTATTTTATATGTGAACAAAGTACAGCTCTGGAAATTTTTTTTTCATTTTAAAATTCATATAGTTTTTCACCAAGATCGTTTTCTTGAATCATGTCTATGATACTCTATTGTGAATCGAAAAATCTGATTATTGTGTTTGTATCAGTTATTTATAGTCTTATTGCTGCCACTACTGCTGCTCGTGTGTGTGTGTGTGTGTGTGTGTGTGTGTGTGTCTGTGTGTGTGTGTGTGAATTTACTTTTTACAAGGAGTGACAATTCTGGTTCCTAGCTGATTCTTCTGGGAGTTGACTGTTCTCATTTACATTGTAATGTTTCTGTATCAATGCACCCTATTACTGGATATCTCCATCGTCTAGTGCTATTTAGGCATCCTCTTGGGAAGGAGCATTGAGTGGTGCTGAATTTAAGATGCATGAGTTTGTCAGAGTCACTCTTGGCCTTCTCACTCCCATACTTAGCTGAAAGCATTGTTAGCTCATGGCATTCCTTGTTCCTAATTTTACTGAATGATTTCAGACATGATATTTAAAACCTCTGGGACAAGTTTATCCTATTCCTATGCTCAGTAATATCCATGATTGATAAACCATTATAAAGAAGGAAATGGTAGGGCAAAAAAGGTTAAATAATCTAACATAATTGGACAGTTTATAAAATATATGCATAGTTTGCTTTTGCTTTATTGTTTTTAAGGAGCATGTAAAACAAAACTGTAGTAGAGCCACAGATTATACTTATTTAAGGCATGTAGTAATCACAATAAAGCACCACCTTTTATTTATATAATGCATAAAATTTTACTGAGCGTTTTTGCATATATTCTTTTTTTAAAGTATTAAATCTGCCATTTAATAAATGGAAATTGTGGTCTGGTTTTCTCATTTATAAAATAGGTACAACATTTCTGTCCTACCTACCTCAGAGGTTTTTTTTCCCTCTTTCTATTTTAACTTCACACCTACAGTAATTAGTCCTTAATTGCAACTACTGAATTAATTAACTCTTGTTCATTTAAGTGGGAAGGTGTTTACATGATATTTGATATCTCATGGACTTTGCAATGGCCAGGGAAGCTAGGTTTGGATGTTACACTCAGAATGAAGTCATCTGCAGCATGGCCACCACACTGCAGGACCGTGCTGCCAATAGCCTCTACTCAGTGCTGATCATTCTGGATGGGCACTTGGAGCTACCCCAGAAGATGCAGATACCTTTGCTACCCTGCTTACCAGAAGATGATTTGTCCACACTGCTGTTACCTCATGTTGCTTTCTTCCACATCTACATTTCAGGAAGTCAAGTAGGGTTGGTAAAACTTAGATCACATGATGGCATCCTAGCTGCAAGGGAATCTGGGACATGTAGCATTTATTCCCCTTAGAAAAGTGGGTGCACAATGTGGGAACTGTCACAATATGTAAAGACAGTTCAAAAGATTTAAGGCAGATATAAACTTTGGGTGGCTAAAAAATGTTTTATTATTCTGTTGTTTAAGAAACATAACTCAGAAATTGAAAGTAAGAAATTTTGAAGTTCAGTTCTTACAAAGAACATGAGATCAGCACTGGAATTGGTAATATACTCAAAATTATAATATTTTAATATTTAAATTATCTGCATTGTTAAGATCTCTTGGGAAATCTGAGCATTAACTAAGCTTGTTTCTATGTATTAGAAATACTCATCTTAAAATGTGAAACCACAGTTTTATTTTAGTAGAGACGTGCTCATTATGTATTCCTAAGGCTAGAAAAATTTTGGGCACAAAGGCAAAATCAGTTGGCTCTAGCTCCAGCAAAAAACATAATAAAAAAGCAAACCTCTTGCCAAAATGCTGACCCTGGTGTTTCAGAAGGAAGTTTTATTTTAAGGAAATATTCATTTGATAGCAGATCTTAAATAAAGAAAAAAAATATCAATAGCCTAAACTTCCACAAATCTCTAATTTAAACACTCCCCAGCATTGCTTACCAATTTATGTTGATGATATTGCAATTTTTAAGTTGTTGAAATCTTCTCTCACAATTTCATTTTCATCCCTAAACAAGGGTGGTCATTCATGTATCCCATCCCTTCTGGATTTTGTGAAGTCATATGTTTTCTAATGCATTACTTTGCTCTGTCTCCCAGTGGTCGTTTCCATGGAAAGTATGAGGCGAAGCCTGGGAATTACTCCTTTGATATGGTCAGCAACATGCTTTCATTAAATTCTAAAACTCTATGGAGTGTACCTTGATATGTTTTGTAGACACCTCTACCTCTAATTATTCCTTAAATATTGAAATTTTATCATTGGCAGGAACTCAATGCAACAAATTTATGCAAAAAGAAGATGTTCTGATTCATGAAGTTGAGGATACAGAAGTAGCCTACTGTAGATAAAAGGGCCTCACGGATTGGAACCAGAGTCTCAGCACTACCAGAAGTCTTTTTTTACTGTCTTCATTCATACTGATTTTGTGTACAGACTCTATTCATATGACAGAGATGATGATAATTGGCAGATCCAACTGCTTATTACTCAAGTAAGTGGTCTTAGAGGGAAAAGGATGTCTTACTCCTGGCAAGCATACTGCCAATCTCAGAGAACGATGTAATTGAATAGATTTGGGTTACCTGCCTATAGACAATTATCAGCAGTCTTGGGCATTAAAATTTCTGAGCCTATATCAAATAACCATAGCTTTGGCATAGGGAAGAAATTGCAATGACTTACAACCACACTAGACCACAAGAAATGGAGGAAATCTTCCCAAAAGAAAGAGCTATTGTTCAGAACACAAACAGGAAAAGATCACCTCAAAGTTACCTGTGTTTTGCCTGTACTGTGTTCTCATTCTATAGACTCTGATGAGTCTTCTCTTCTACTCACATGGTTCAGTGTTTCCAGTGAATTCCAAATTTCTCCAGCCTGGGACAACAAATAATAATAATGACAGCAACACTATACATTCCAGTGGCTCCAAGCTTTTGTTGTTAGCTCAGCCAGCAGTTTATTTATTTATTTTTTCATAGCTTTTAGGGGAAGAATCTGTAAAAGGCATAGAGGAGCCATGTGATTTACAGTCATAGAATAACGACTATATAACAAAAAACTTCAGAAGTAAGGAGAATTACTTCTACTGCTGCTGTGTTTCTTTAATGCCAAAGTATCTATGAATTTATGGTCAATTTATGGATTACCAGTTTATCATTTCCTTTCCAACAAACAAACAAACATGTACAAGATTTTGTCTAGCCTCCTTCTTTATTGTCCCAGAACACCTTTTTAATGGTTACATCCAAAGAAGATGAAAAAAACTTTAAGTCCTTAGTACTTATTGTGATGTGTAGCCCGGTCCTCCTCCCCACCTATGTGAGACTGATCGAATGAAGCACTGCATAATATTAAGGCCTAAAAGATAGGTAACTCATTGTATTCCTCTCCCTAACCTATAGTAACATGAGAGACTTCTCTTGAGTGTGTCTTATTAGGCTTGGTGTCCTATAATGGTGGGATGATGGAAACAAAATTTTTTGATCTAATCTTAAATGTCTAGCTATTCTAGGATGACCATAAAACTTCATTTGGAAATATACCAAAAAGCAGAGTCTGTTTGGCTCTATGACTGTCCATTCAGTAAGGGTTTATATGTTTTCAGTGCTGATGTTTGACCTGGGGATTATAGGTGGTCTCAGATTATTCAAGGGGTGAAGTCTCTGGATGTCACCTCTGGAATTGTGTGGGGGTATTTTTGGTGGGTGAGTGGGGGTGGAAATCTAAAAATACCCTTCCCACACACGATTAATAGATACAAAACCAAATCAACTCATCTCTGTCTGCACAAGCCATGTGGACATATATTTCAGATAAAGGATATTACAAGGTATCAGTATTCAGTGGTTGGTTAACATTTCACAAATACTGCTTGGATCATAATTGCATCTGAGATATCTAATTATTTCTATTCATAAGAAGAAACCCATACATGATGCACAGATAATAATTAATAAAGCACATATTAGGGTTAAGTAATTTTTATGATAATTTCATTTCATGGCAACCTGTCATATAATCTTATAAATAACATTTATAACACTCTTGTGTTCCTTGCCTGCATGTCTTTCTCTGTCACTAGCTTATAATGCACATTTTAAAACCATTGTTATAAAGGTAGTATATGTATATATGTTTAGAAGGCAAATATGTATGCAAAGTTTATATTGAAAAATAGAAGACTTCTCTTAGAAACTTAACAGCAAGTCATTGTGCTTTGTTCACCACTGAGTTCTTATTACTTAACATAATATCTAGCCCATATTAGGATTTTAGTAAATATTTGTTGAATGAATGAACCCAGATGTCTACTTTTTAATCAACAATGAAATCACGGACATACTTGGAGTCACCACAGTTGAGTTATTTTTGTCTCTGTATTCTTCGGATGGCTCATTATTGACTCATTCTTTGGAAGCTCATTACAGACTCAGTGCCTACAGTTTTTATGGTGGGCTGGTCATGTAGTCACTTTCAGCTACCACATACAAAATTCCAGACCTCCAGAAGAAAAGTAAATGTCAGCAAAAATCAAATTATTTGTACAAACAGTCTACACACAGTGATACACTCTTCTCAATTAGAGAAAGCTTTATACCAGTGTAGATTACTGTTTACCAGTCAAGTTCCCAGGTGCAAACCCAGGGCCAATTTTGAAGCAAGCTTTTTTACTGATAGCAGTCTCAGGCATGCTGTATTAACTCTTTTCTGCACATGTACTCTTTCCCTTCTGCCTGCAACCCCCTTGATTTGTTACCTGTTATGTTTGAATCTATGTATTTATCCTTAATTATTGTTCTTTTGATTATTACCATCAACTTTTTTTATTACTCAAAGAGCTTTCACATACAGGGTTTCTTTTTCGGTGATGAAAATGTTCTGGAATTAGTGGTGATGATTGCACAACTTTGTAAATATACTAACACTGACTGAGTGGTACACCTTCAAAAGGGTGAATTTTAGGATATATAAATTATATATATATATATATACACACATATATATATATATATATATATATATTTTTAAACAAAACCTTTTGCTGCATATCTTTTTGTAAGTTTCCTTGTTTTTCAGATGTTTGTTTAACAATGCTTTTCAAATAACAATACTATTACATGTTAGTTCCCTTGGCTCCAGGCTAAATGGAGCTTCCAGTCCAAAATGTTTCATGG
Source organism: Galeopterus variegatus (assembly GCF_000696425.1). Lineage (NCBI taxonomy): Eukaryota > Metazoa > Chordata > Mammalia > Dermoptera > Cynocephalidae > Galeopterus > Galeopterus variegatus. The sequence continues at coordinate 32,575 of NW_007728772.1, read as the reverse complement.
AGAAGAGTGTTCCTATAACCTTCACAGTACTGTACCTTATTTTTGTATTGTATTTTATACTTTACAAAGGAGGTTTGCGTTCATTATTGAGCATTATCCCCCACAACAACTCTCTCTCTTCATTATTAGGCAATTGGATGATCAAAAGGTATAACAGTATTATTTATTAATGCAATAGTTTGTTCAAAGGACATGACTAGAAGGCTCTTATTTAGAGAGGCCTTTAAAGTCTGATGTCAGGACAGGGCTCAAGCTCTACACAAGATTTGTGTGAATTGCTTTGAAAGAGATTAGAGTTCTCCCAAGTGGGTACAAAGGACAGGCTATTCAGGCTGCTGAAAATGACACAATGTTCCCTGTCATTTATGGTTATTAATTGCTGTATAATAAACTATCCCAAAACTTAGTGGCTTAAAATAACAACTATCTTACATTATCTTGTATATTTTGTGGGCCAGGAATCTGGAAGGGTTTTGCTGGGTGATATGTCTTTTCCATGTGGCATGGGAGAGGTAATTTGGTGCTATTCAGCTGACAGCTGGGTTCATCTAGAAGGTCCCTTTCAGTTTCACTTGAATGCCTGGCATCTAGGTGGAGACAAAAGAAAGTGAGCTTCTGGATCCCTCAATCAGACTGGTCAGACATTTTACACAGTGGCTCAGATCTCCAAAAGACCAAAGCAGAGGCTGTCAGTTCTTTTAAAGGCTGGGCCAAGAGATTTGTAGCATGATTTTGGTTGCATTATTCAAAGCAGTCACCAGCCAGCCCAGACTCAAGGGAAGATGACAGCCACCACCTCTCAATGCACGGAGTGTCAAAGAATGTATGGTCATATTAAATTCACACAATTACCCAGGGATGATTTTGTGACTTTGGTTATGCTTGCCTTTGGGGTAGAATCTCGATGACTTGTTCCAGCTCTTCAGACATTTGGCAGCAGCCTGAGGCTTGATAGCCTAGGACTTTTCTGGCTATCCTTGGTAAGTAACAGGGTAAGACAGCATAAGCTGGCTAAGAAATCTCCCTGGGGGCCGGCCCGGTGGCGCACTGGATAGTGCGCCGCTTGGGAAGCGCGGTGGCGCTCCCGCCTGAGAGTTCGGATCCCACATACAGACCGGCTCCCACTCACTGGCTGAGAGAGGCACGGGAGCGACAGCGAGGGTTGCAATCCCGTTGCCGGTCCCCAGTCCGGTACGGGGGCAACACTGAGGGTTGCGATCCGTTGCCGGACACAGAAAAAGACAAAAGACAAAAAAAAAAAAAAAAAGAAAAAAAAAAAAGAAATCTCCCTGGGCAATTGGTAAAATAAACCTTTCGGACCTGCTATTGCTGCACTTCATTGCTGCACACAAGCGGTTCTTACCAGGCATTCATGCTAACCCTTGAGTGAAAATGTAGAATGAGCAACTCAGTGACTTTTTGCCTTTATCTGGGTTAATGAAAGGTTCATCAAAGATCGGGTAAAATATACTTATTGCATTAAGGAACTGTCCTCTCCTTAGTGAGTGAGGAATTAGTTTAGCACAGGACATCTTCAGAGCCCCCAGAACAGTCGGGGTAAATTATGAATATATTTGAAAAGTGCGAAGAAAGTGAAGTGGAGAAATTTAGAACCCATGAAAATGAAAATTCCAGGTTAAAAAAGATCAGGGCTTTAGTTCTGTGGTGTCTGGGGCATTTTTTTTTTTTTTATAAGAAGTAGTTCTGAAAGGGTATCATCATTAGGAAGGAAGAAACTTCATTTACTTTACACTTTTAACTAGGACATTTTCTGGCTGTGGTCTCAGATAAGATACTATGACTTAATTTAAATATTTACATGCTCCAAATTTCACACTTAATAAATGGGGGCATGACCTTTAATTCTGCCTTATTTTAGGAGTCTCGAAAGCTTCAGCATCAGTGAAGATTCTTTAACTATTTGATGTAACTGATTTTTGACTATAAAATATTCTATGTATTATTAAAATATTCCCCAGCTCTGATTTGTTATATAATTTATTTAATATTTTTGAAGACTATGTTCAAGGCTTTGTAAAATTAAGTTAAAATTATAAATTGAGAATGACAATAACTTAGTCACATAAATCATTCTCTCTCCCTTCTTTATCTTTTTTCCTTCTTGTTGGAATAGAATTAGGCTTAAAAAAATCTTCTGACATTCTTGGGGAAGATTCCTTTCTATTAGACAGACCTAGACTACATGGCCAATACCTGGGACTGTGAAATGTTCACTTGCCTAAGGTGCCAGAAACACTGTCATGTAGTGTCTGTTGGGTTTTAAAAATAAACATTGTCATGTCCAAATAAGTGGAAAAAATAGCTACCCCTGCTGTACTTCCAGCTTCCTTCTCTGTTTGCTGTCCAGAAGCTCTGCCTGAGGTTGAAACATTGAACGGTTCTCAGATACGTCTAAATGCATTCCTTGCTGTGAAGCAGGATGCAACTGGATGCCTCTCATGGTCTGAATTTCCTTGCAATATTATTAACTTTCCAACTTTTCCCCCCAGAGGCCATGGTAGAAAGTAAACAAAGAAATAAAGTACATCTGTGGGCATGCAGCATATTGTAGACTTTAGTTTCCTCCTCTTTCACTATGACTCTATAAGAAACTATGACAATGCAGTCTTTCTTGAAAAGTTTTCCTTGATGTTCCATCCAAGTTTTATTCACTCAGATTCTATTACAGTATTCTACTTCATGCTTCAGTACTGCTCTTTAACAATATTTTTATCTCCTTTGTGTTCCAAATTCTTGGAGGCCACTGAGTTATTATTTGATATCAATTTTTAGTAGTTGATTATCTGGAAAGCAGAGATGTGGAGATGGCATTTTCCAAAGAATCTTATTGTATATCTGAAAAAAATAGTCTCTGAGCTAAAAATGTGGATACTTTCAAAAGACAATTCAAAAACTCCTTCACCAAAAGATGTGTGTGTTTGTGTATGTGTGTGTGTGTAGAGAGAGAGAGAGAGAAATAATGTGCCAAGTGTTAAAATTGTTAAAATCTCTAAGTATCTGTAAAATCTAACATCAGTTTAATACAATGATGAATAATTGATGCTGCAAAGATAAAGCTGAGGTTATTAAATGTCTGAAGTCTCTATAGAATGTCTAGTCTCATTTTCATGACTCCTAATCCAAAAAAAAGGCAGATTATTTGGAATTAATTGTAAATCTTGGGAGTGTAATTATTAATTGCAATGTTGCTATACAGTACTGCATCGACAAAATGTTGGGGATAGGAGAGATAAGAAATGAGAAAAAAGCAAGTTCTAATGGGGAAAGTACTGAAGGACAGAGGCAACGCTAAATGCTTCTCTGTGAGCCCACTCTCGCTGCTGTCTGGAGCTATCCACATCTACAACAGCCAAGTTTCAAGGAGTGTTGCAAAGCTCCACTTCAATTTCAAGCATGTGTCAACATAAAAGAAATATCTAATTAAGAAAATCAGTCATGATTGTGACTTTATGATTTCTGGAAAGTAACAAGGCTCTTCATCAACTGCAGTTAATACTGTTTATTGAAGAAGCCAATTTGGTATTAAGGGAGAGGGACTGGAAACCAGGTACAGTCTCCCAGAGACAGAATCAGGCCAAGGTAACAGTATTCATCTGAATTCAAAAACACAGAGAGCTAAAAACTTTTAGATATTGAAAATGACACAAGAATAAGAATGCCCACTATTACTCATTGATATTTTTTAAAAGTTTGATATATGTTTATTGTGCTAGGTTCTATGCTAGGGATAATGTAAAGAAAAAAAATGGCTCCACCCCCATGTAATCTTACATTCGCATGGGAAACACAGACACTGAAAATATATATAGATAAGTTACAACTTTACGATATGATATAAAACAAAAATATAGCATGCTATTTGAGACTGTAAAGAGAGATTTTTTTTTCACTTAACTATGGAGTTGAGTAAGGGAAGGTAAACCAGGGAATGCTGTTAATGCTGTAAAATATCATGGGTCTGTTGCCTTTCAGGTGACAACCCCAAGACATAGAGTGGCAGATGCCTGTTTCTAAGCCCCATTTGCAGAATTCTTGTATCACCAAACCAGACTTCCAGGGTGCTGGAGAGTTGACCATGTGATCACTGTCTATATGCATGACAGACTCAAGATGGAGGAGAAAATTACATCATTGTTTGAATCTACAAAGAAAATCTAAATTTCTCATGAAGAGTGTTTTCCAAGGTATAACATGTAATGGCAGCGGTGAGTGAATCTTTTAAAGTCTGTTGTGCTTTTCCATAAACCACTTTCTATATCCTCCTTATTTTTATTCTATAAGCAATACTCATTCTCAATTCTATCTGTTTTTCTTATTTGTTCTTTCGTCATTACCAATAATAACTTGCTTACTAATAATTCTCACACATTCAAAAGTATGCAAATTTTGCTGTTAAAAAATCACACAGACATCATGGCCTTCTATCAAAAGTTAATTTCTAAGACATTTTTAAGGTCAAAACGCTGTTATACTGTTTAAATAGCCACCACTTCCCTGGAAAAGTAATCCAAAGAGCTAGTTGGAATAGCATACCACCTTTGCGAGTGACTGCTACCTCTATTTAAATTGGTAAGGTTTAAGGGATTCTGGAATGTAGTATAGGTTAAAATTTTGAATAAAATGATGTCAAAATATATATATTTAGCCCTTAATATTTAAAGTTTCAAAGTCTCCATCATTACAAACTGTTTTTATCCTTCCCTTCAGTACGTATGATTAATACTTCCAGCTGAAGTGGAAATAGGAAATTGTCATGGCTAAATTGCTTCTTGTTAAGTCACCTTCTATTACAGTGTGTGTAGTAAAATCTCAGTGTGCTCAGTCATCTTCAGGAACAAGTACCACTTTATGTTTTTTCATTCATTCTGTTTCAGAGTTCTGCTTTGATTAATCTTAAGGTGCGTGAACACTGGTTTCAGAGCTGTCCCAAGTATCTTCTGAGTCAATGGGGCATAAAAATAAAATATGCACTTTCAAGTTATCTTAAAATGTTACATATTGATTTTAAAAGTCCCAATACTTCTGTGACATAACTGCTATTTATGTCAGATTTAGACATCTCTTAAACTCACAAATGAGCATAGCTAGATTTCTAAGTTATGGAAACCACTGGAAATATGCTTTTAGGCTCTCATGCCTGAACTACATTCACAGTGGTTTAAATCTTTCTTACTAAAATATGCACCCTGAAAAATGCTGTTCTGCTAATATTTAATCAGAATGATTCTGCTTTAATTATACAATTAACTTTCCTATTTGATCCATTACCCACATGTTCCCAGTAGAGTGTGGCACATGCTTCAGTTTTCTCAGCTTTATCAGCCCTGGCTTCATTTTTTACTCTAACCTTATTAGTTAGGTGACTTTAGGCAAGTCCGTTAACCTCCCTGGACCTCAATTACTTAGTCTGTATGAGGAAGGAGTTGGAACAGAAGTCATCTAAATTCTAATTCAATACTAATGTTCTATGATGAACGGTGGCCTTTTGGTCAATAGTGAAACTCTCTCAGTACTCTGATTCTAAACAATTACTTTACTAAAATTAATTTGAATAAAATGATTACAGCGTCACTGCATATTGGCCTTGGCTGTACTATTTTAAGTATAGTTTCATAATATCTTGGCAAGTTATAAATAAGGGAACTTAGTAAACAGCATTAGCTCATTAAGTAAAGTAATATTTCAATATTTTGAATATTGAAAATGTATATTTCTCCAATCTAAATAACTGGTATGCTCATATGAAACTAATTTATTCACATGAGTGATGGGAGTTCTTGGGGAGCCCATTCATTCACCCTCCCGACTTCAGAGGCTGAAAAATTGAGCAATATATGAAGGAGCTAATTGAGAAGTAAAATGCTCTGAGCACTTCATTGCTTACAAAGCTGTGTTTAAGAACTTGCTTGGGCCCAAAGCAGAAGCCTTATGCACTCTCCCCTAATATGTGAACATTAGGACTTGTCAATAAGGAAAGGTTAGGTTCTTAGAATTTAACTAGGCAGACACAGGGAAAAATAATAACCTGTAATGATCTGTCTTACCTGGTAGAATAAATCTTTCCCAATCAGGGCACTGAATTGGAGAAGAGTGGGGTTAGGGAGGGAGAGAGAAAGAGGGAAAATTAACCATGTTACAGACATAGAAACTGAGGCTCCGAGCATACAAGTGACTTTTCCCATCATAATATTAAGAAAGTACATTAGCGGTCTGGTTGGTGCAAAATCTTGTTCCCTTCACCCCCAACTCTCTTGCCCCATGTCATTACTGACAGGCATGTCACACAGAAACAAGACAGAGACACATACTGACCTCTGCTTCACAGACACTAAGCTAAGTAAGACTCCACTTTACACCCAGATGCTTCCTAACCCTTTACAAAGAGAACAAAAGTCTCACTGTAAAACACAGCCAAGGAATCAGAGTGTGATTTTAGGACATATGGGTAACCAATGTAAAGACAGATACACTCAAATAGAGAGTGTTTTATTTTATTGGGGTGACAGTTTGTGTAAAAAAAACAGAAAAGAATGTATTCTGCAATAAATTTTTATGTGGGATTTTGGATATCAGGAACTAATTCAAACCCCAGTTTGTCTTCTGATCAGCATCAGTAGGAATATAGGTCAGACCCTCCTGATCACTACAGCACCTTCATCAAGGGCATCTTTGGATATGCCCCTGTCTTCTACGTCTTCCACCCCCAGCTCGTCCTCCAACAAACTGGTTAGCTGGAAAGCATAGGACCTCTGACCAGGGTTGTGAGTAGATCAATATGAGGTGGGCGTGGGATGACCCAGATTCTCAGTGATTTAACTGCTTTGGTGTGCAATCTGTTGAACAAGCCTAGTAATAAGTTCTGTCAAATTCCTTTGGAAGGAACAGTAGTTGTCTCAAGCCATAGAGCTCACTAGTAGGGGAGGTCAAACTCCTGCTTTACTAGGTTAACAGATCTCCTTTAACCAAACTGAAGCTGGAGAAGCATGCTGTGAGGCCCATGACAAGCTGAAGCCCTGTTTTCATGAAATCCTTTTACTATGCAAAGAGTGACTTCATAGAATGGCTAAGATAAAATGAGTTTAAATTGAATTACATTTTTCAATGAAAAATGAAAATGAAAACTGTTGTAGCAATCTTGCCTCAGAGATATGTCCCAGTAAATAAGTATTTAGAAGAGGAGTGGGTTTTTTGTTTTTTTAATAATATTTATTTTTACATATTTTATATTCTAAATATATGTTTATATATATTCATATGTTAATTAAAATATATATTAAACATACCCATTAAATATATCGTATATATTTAATAAACTATTTTGAAACTCTGTTTAGCAGTATATTGATCTTCACATTGCTATGTTAACTTACTAGAATGTAGGAAGAGTATTATTGGGTAAAATAACTGAGTGGGGTAACTATTCAAAGCAATAGCAACAAATACAAAGAGAAAGGGTAAAGAAAAATGCCCATGTTTACATTAGACAGAATAATTGTATGGTTTTAGTCTTTGCTTTTTTACTTTGAAAAATATCTTAAATTGTGGCCTCTTAATAAAAATTAAGAATGCTTGAAATAAAGTGACAACAGTAAGATGAAGGTAATATTCTGAATGAATGTTTTGTGGCCTCTTAATAAAAATTAAGAATGCTTGAAATAAAGTGACAACAGTAAGATGAAGGTGGTAACATTATGAATGAATGCCAAAGAGGGCCTTAGGAAAAGTCCAGATTTTAAGCAATAAGATTGCATTATAAGCAATAGCATGGAAGAGGGGCTTACTCTTGACTGAAAAGATTGAGACTCTACTTATGTTTTTAAATTCCTGTTCTTCTGCCCTTAGTACTCATTATCCTTGCCTGGGTTATACTTTAATAATCTGAGCTTTCAGAAGTTTCACTATTATAGAAAATAAAATTGGGAACTGTGTGATTTAAAAAAATAATTCTCAACATATGTTTTTCTAGAACGGAAACAAGGAAACCAGAATGGATAACTTCTTATCTCACTAAACACTGAAAACTACATTAGATGGTTAGTGGAAACCAAAATAATTTTATTATAGGGTTTATAGGTTTTTCTTTTTATCATTTTCATTTTAGAGACAAAAAAGTTATCTTTTAAAAAGACTGCTTTTCACAGAAAAAAAAATGTACTAATAATCTGAGGGCCTATTATAATTTAAATTAAAGTAAGATATATGAGGGTACTTCAAAAAGTTCTTGGGAAAATAAAATTAAAAGATAATATGATATGAATCTTCCAAGAACTTTTGAAGTACCTTCATATGTGCAAGTGGATACATCATTTAACATAAATTATAGAACCACAAAATGAGATGAAATCTCTAATATCTATCAACAACTTCTTTATGGGAACATTGAGTCTATTTTTAAACATTTCTGGGAAGGAAGATTCACTATTCAGGTATTACAACTGTAGATGCCATTTCAAAGAGGTTTCTCCTGATATTTATGGTAAATATTTATGCTAAATATTTCTGCTGGGGAGTGTAATATTGAAGGAGTAAAATTTCCAGTATGATGTATTTAGTATATTTGAGTTCATATAATATTGTTGAAATAAGTAGATAACTATGTGAGAATTTCCCATAAACAAGAGAATGAAAATTATGTGGGCAGTGTAAACGGAGATGTATTAGTCAGTTTATATTGCTTATAACAAAATACCTGCAACTGGGTGACTTATAAAGAAAAACGACATTTATTGCTTACAGTTTCTGAGGCTGGGAAGCACAAAGTCCATCTGGCGGTGGCGACAGTGACTCAGGGGCAGAGAGAGAGAGAGAGAGAGAGAGAGAGAGA
>NW_007728772.1:22044-23241 GCF_000696425.1 Galeopterus variegatus | reverse complement strand
GTTGTAGTCTGATATAATACCTTAAAGACAATAATTATAAGGTCATATCTTACACTTGGATGACATATACAGTGATGCCACCAAATAACTATTTTTGGCTTAAAAATTATAGTAACTATGAATTTATTACCTTCAAAGCAGGGATTCCATGTTTGTGGGACTCAGAATATTAGAAAGTCCTTCTTTATTAATACAAACTTTGATCATGTCTCCCTGTAGCTTTAATCCTAGATCCTAATTTCAACCCCTGAGTTCAAACAGAACAAGACCAATTCTGCTGAGGATAGCTATCCTCTTACCTGGAATTTATTCAGGTACCAATTAAGGGTCTCTAATTATTCCAAGTAAGCATTTCTTACATGGTAGAGTTTCTATTCCCTATCACCGTACTGGTTGCTACCATCTAGCAGATATCATTTGATCAATGGAGGATATTTCGGAGAGCTAGAATCTCTGCTACTATTTATAATATATATATCTCTAATATATGATATTAGATGTTATCTATAATGGTTCTATTACTTTTTTGCTGTTCCTTTGTTTGGTGATTTATTTATTTATTTAGAAAATTAACTTTTTAGCAGCCATACACTACAGTTGATTTATATTCAATATACTTAGCCTCTCTTTTTCTTTCCTATTTTNTCAAAGATGTCCAACACAGTGCTGTATCCAGGGCCAGGACAGATGCTCTAAGGGAGGCGATATGTGGAAATTTGGATGTTGAAAGAGAAAGCATAGAAGAAACCTTTGCTATTGTTTTGTTGCTGTTATTATTTAATAAATATAAAGTCTGAGCATGGATATTTTCAGTCCTCAAGGGTGCTGCAGGCCTTTCCACAGGCCCAGGAACCACTAAGTGTAAGCAAATCAATGGCAGCACATTTACACTGCTTTGCCTCCTTATTGTGTTAGGGCAAACATGAGTTCTTTCTCTGGGAGAAAGGCAATCTTCATTTCTTTTAGCTGGGCGTATGAGTTAGGTTTTGGTTGTAATGATTGTAACAGCTTACTCCTGTAACTGACCCCCTATCCCTATTCCTTACAGTTAGAGGTTGTCTATAATGGGAGAAATAGAGGGGATGGCAAAAGTCCAAGTTAAATTAATTTCCACTACATTAAATAGTTCCATACATGTTGTAGTCTGATATAATACCTTAAAGACAATAATTATAAGGTCATATCTTACACTTGGAT
>NW_007728772.1:21330-21984 GCF_000696425.1 Galeopterus variegatus | reverse complement strand
GCCATACACTACAGTTGATTTATATTCAATATACTTAGCCTCTCTTTTTCTTTCCTATTTTTTCTGTCTCCCTGTATTAGTCCATTTCTTTTGCTTATTATAAAATACTTGGAACTGGGTAATTTATAAGAAATTGAAATTTATTGCTTACAGTTTCGGAGGCTGGGAAGTCCAAAGTCCAGGAAGCACATCTGGTGAAGGCCTTGTTAGTGGTGACAGGGGTTTCACATGGCAGAGAGAGAGAGAGCAACCTCCTCATTCGCTCTCCATTTAAAGTCACCAGAACCATCCCATCATTCCAAGAATGGACCAATCCATTCATCAAGGTACAGTACTCATGATCTAATTACCTCTTCAAGGCCCCACCTTTTAATGACAATAATAGGATTTCCCCCTCTCAATAGTTACAGTGGGGACTAAGTTTTGGGAGGACATTCAATCCACAGCATTCAACCCCTGGCCTCCCCAAACTCATGTCCTTTTCATATACAAATGCATTAATTTCATCCCCATAGCCTCAATGTCTTAACTTGTCCCAGCTCAAAAGTCTACATTCCCCTCTGTGAAATCAAAACAAGTTATCTGCTTCCAAGATACAATGGTGTACTTCCAAGATACATATTCCCATTCAAAAAGGAGAAATAGGCCAAAAGA
>NW_007728772.1:14421-20444 GCF_000696425.1 Galeopterus variegatus | reverse complement strand
CAAAAGTCTACATTCCCCTCTGTGAAATCAAAACAAGTTATCTGCTTCCAAGATACAATGGTGTACTTCCAAGATACATATTCCCATTCAAAAAGGAGAAATAGGCCAAAAGAATGTGATAACAGGTCCTAAGCAAGTTCAAAACCTAGCAGGGTAGGCATCAAATCTTAAAGCTGAAAAATCCTGTACCTAGACCCTGTGTTCAATTTTCTCTGCACACTGGTGTTAGGGTTGGGTCCCCAAGACCTCAGGCAGCTCCACTCTTATGGCTTTACTGGTGTTCGGCCATGCTTTAGTTCCCTCACAGGCTGGCATTTCATGCTGGTAGCTCCATAAGTTTGGCATCTCCATGACAGTCCTGCTCTCTTGACACCACTAGGCATGACACTGCTGGGATTCTTCTGCTGCAACTCTGGCCATACGTTTCTGTTCTGCATCTCCCTAGAAAGGATTCTTTGTGGTAACCCTGCCTCTGTGACAGGTCTCTTCCTGGGCCCCCAGGCCTTTCCATGCATCCTTTAAAATCAAAGTGGAGGTTCCCAGTCCCCCATAGCTCTGCCATTCTGTGAACCTTCAGACTTAACATCATGTGGATTCTGCCAGGATTCCCAGCTTGTAGCTTCCAAAGTTGCGGGTCCACCAACACCTGGGGCAAATTTATCCACAGCTGGAGCAACCAAAGCTGTCAGGGTGTGGGGACCAGCATCCTGAGGTGGCCCTGGGCAGCAAGCCCATTGAGGGCACCTTGGGCCTATTCCCCAAGACCACTCTGTCTCCATAGGCCTCTGGGCCTATGATGGGAGAGGTAGCCCCAGAGACTTCTGCAATGCCTTCAGAGCCTTTTTTCTGTACCCTTGATAATCCCTTTCTTCTGCACTAATCTCCTTAGCAAATGATTGCTAGTCCACACTCTTTCTTTTGTGGCCAGGCTGAAAATTTTCCAATTTTTTTCCCTCTGCTTTCTTTAAAATTATTTTGAAAAGTACTCAGAACATTGCTGCACACATAAACAATATTTTAGTTCATTTCAAAACGCAAGTACATCTGTTTGCAGTACACGATGAAACTAGTCATGATGAAACTAATAGTATCATAATGAGAAATAAAAGATTTTGAGAATACAAATTTGAGTTCTGAACGAACTAGCTTGGTAAATTATATTTTTTCAATTGAGCATAAAAATTCATACGACTAACATATCATCTTCTGTCAAGACAAGCATTTGAAACATTTATCTGATAATATTGAGTCAAGTGGTTATACCTTTTGTACCAAGGGACTGGGACTTAGATCACATTTAGTTGAGAGACAAATCAATATTAGAAACAATCCTTTTGAATAGTTATCTGAAAGGTAAAAATTAAATAAAAAAACAGAAAATTACAAAAAGGAAAAAAAAAAGTTATACCAATAAGGGAAAAAAATACCTTTTAAAGAGATTGTTCTAGCAAATTTTTTATTGAATTAGTAGAGAAACAAAAGCATATATACACATAATAATGATGGTACAATTAGCAATATAAATATTGAATTTATATATAAATATTGAATGTTGAAGTAATTAATGAACTTAGCCTGGAAGCAATAATAGAAGACTTTACAAAATTGTGGAAATGGAAAAATCCACGTGATTTAGATTTTTTTTGGAAGGCCATATGTTTACATTTTAATATCTCTTGAAGATTATACTAGAATGATCTTTGCATCTATACACTAGAAATGAGGATCTAAACAATGTAAATTAATTATAATATATTGTTTAAATTTAAAGAAACATTTCAAAGTCAGCTTTAAGAGTATTTTTTCCAGCTTAATTGAGGTATAATTGGCAAAAAAAAATTGTATATATTTAAGATGTACAGCATGACATTTTTATATATATACAAGGGTACTCAAAACCAGTTCATATAAAAATGGAATTAAAAGATAATACGAATCTTTTGAACCTTTCAAAATACTCTTGTATACTGTGAAATGATTACCACAATCAACTAATTAATGTCCATTGCAAGTGTTCTTGACTCTGTCAGGGGATAAAAGCATAACCAGCTGCCTCACCAGTCAGACATCTACCAGCTGCATTCCTAGGTCTAGTCTGGTGAGACAGAACACTTGCACAACAGCTCAGGAAAAGCAACTTTATTACTTATATATAAGCAGCAAGAACCAAAAGAAGCCTGTACCCAAAGTTATCCGGTACTCCAATGCTCAGAAAAGCTGCACAGGATAGATGGAGTATTGCCCCACTTTACACTGCAGCCAAGGGACCCTGAAAGCATACGGCACAGGTTTTATACTTCAGACAATCACTAAGAAAAAGGGTTGCAGGACATCCTATTCTAGGATGGATGAGGACAGAGTCCAGGCTGTTCCAGACAGTTGATCCTTATCTCAGGGTAGTGCATTCTTGGCACATTCTACAGTTATTCTGAAAACTACAAGTGGTAGTGGGGGACAGCTGGTTTGGCCTAGGCCATCTAGAGATCTGTCCTCCCGCAATCCACCTTCCAACCCAGATATCTCACTTAGCAGAGCTAGTCCATTTCATATTCACATTGATGCCCCCAAATCTGGAGGCAGAGATTTGTTATATCACATTGATGTACCATCTTGACTGACACAATTTCAGTGCAAAATTATTGAGCCACAGCCTGAAAACATTTCTCTAGGCCCAGGAAGACCAATATAAGAAGTAGGATATTCAAGCCTAACTGAAGCAGTGACTAGACTAGGATCCCAGCAATTCGGGGAAGAAGTTGCTAAAGAGTGAAATCTGATGTTGTGTTCAAAACCATGATGTAAGTTCCTCAAAAGGTTGCTATTCTACTCCCAGTACCCACATGTAAGACTGGAATGGCAATACTATAGCCTGAGTAGGTGTCAACGGCAGTGAGAAAGCATCAGTGCCCATGGCTGGGGGTCGGAGGTTTGATGTGGGCAATTTGCCAGACCCAGGCGGGACCTAGTCCTTGTTTAATGTGTCCCAGTTCTCCTTTTTTGGATGATTTGGGTGCATTGGCAAGAATGACAAGATTGTACTATGTCCTTAGTCTTGGCATCTTCCAGGATCATCTCTCAGGCCATGGCCCATTCTTGCATCTGAGGTGGACTTCCATGTCCAGTGCACTGATGTATCTAGCAGGAGACTGTTTTTATCTGTTGGGTACAAGCATGATCAGCAAAAGAGTCCCATTTGTGGTCTATTTTAAGTTTCTCTGCCAGTAGAGTCCATATGAGTTACATTCATTTGTCCCTACCAGAAAACAAGCTACTGCCATGCTCCTTGTCCCCGATCCTTTAATAGTCCAATTATTCATTTTCTATCTTCCCAACCAGACAACAAGAATGTTTTCAAAAGCCCATGTGTTGGTTAAAATGTAGCAAGATGTGGTGGTAGGGGTGGTACAGACATTACCACTAAATGTAGTTGGACCATTGGGCAGAACATCTCTGTTTGGTCAGAGTCAAAAGATGGCCATGTACTGGTAAGATGCCACCTGCAGCCCAGTGGGTCCTGTCAGCTTTTAGTTTCGTAGAGCTATCAGTAAACCATGCCATACCTTCAGTAGGTACATTTCTGACTCTTGGGCCTCAGATAGTCACAGTAGGAGCCAGAGAATCCCCTATGGTCTCCTGGTCCCTTCTGGTAAGCTATCCATTAGTCATACAGTCTACTGGTTCCTTGGGGTCCCAGATGGGCTCAATATTACATTTACCATTTCCAGTTGACAGTTGGGTTCTGTTGAGTCTGACAAGTTTTGTTGGTGGGATTTGAGAATGAACAGTCTCAGCACCCACTGAGAATGAACATTTCAGGTCACAGCATCATACGGCACTCTGGTTGTAAGATATGTTCAAAATCCACCAGTGCCCAATAGCAAACAGAGTGTTTCCATTCAAAAGGGGTATATCTGATGACAGTCACACCCCAGTGGCAGGGTTTTTTTTGGGCCACAGACTCCAGTCAGTATGAATGGAGGTCAGAGACATCTGGTGCCTGAGCCACTGATTGTTGAATGGCTACCAAGTCCTACTGCTGCAAAGGACCCCACTCAAAGTGGTCAGATTTGTGTGCCATCTTGACTAAGAGGGCCAAAACGTGGGATACATGCTGTCTCTAGTACCCAAAGAGTCTAACCAGCTATTGGGCCTCCTTCTTATTAGTAGGTGCCTCCAGGTACAACATTTTTTAGTTGATGGTATTTGGGATGTTTCTATGGCTTCCCACCCAAGTGGTCCTAGGAATTGGACCTGTTGCACTGGGCCATGTAATTTATCAGGTTTGATGGCCCAACTCATATTAGTCAGTGTGTCAATGACTTAGTGCAGTGCCCCCACTATCTGCTTTATCGTATTACCTACTATCAGATGTCATCAATGTAATGAATGACTAAAACTTTTGTGGGAACTTGGGCTTGGTGACTGGTAGCATATTACAAGGAAATTGAGCTATCTCTGCAGAAGCATTGTGAAATCACAAAGCAGGCAGTTTTTTGTGGACCCAAATTGGTCTTGATCCTCATCCACAGCTGGATTGAGAAAAAGGAATTAGTTAAGTCAACAACAGTACCCATTTCTAGCATGGATTGCCACTGTGTTATAAAAGGTGATGATATCTGGCACCACAGGGACCATGGGTGAAACCTTGCTATTTACCCTGCAAAAGTTCATTGTCAATCTCCATGCCCCAAAAGTCTTTTGGACCAGACAAACTAGACACTATGTGGCAACATTCCTGTCTGTAGCAAGTCCTGAATTTACAAAGTAATGTCCTTTTTTCCACTGAGCATGCAGTACTGCTTTTGTTGAGTAACCCTGGGGTTTGGTGCTTGGGAGTATCACACTTCCCTCTTCACCAAAAAGCCATGCTCTGAAGTAGGATTGTTTAAAGAACTTCATGAATACAATCCCCAAAGCACAGGCAACCAAAGGAAAAATAAACAAATGGGATTACATCAAATTAAAAAGCTTCTGCACAGCAAAAGAAACAATTAACAGAGTTAAAAGACAACCATGTGAGAAAATATTTGCAAAATATGCATCTGACAAAGGATTAATATCCAGAATATACAAGGAACTCAAACAACTTTACAGCAAATAAACAAGTTAACCAATTAAAAAATTGGCAAAAGAGCTGAATAGGCATTTCTCAAAGGAAGATATATGAATGGTCAACAGGCACATGAAGAAATGCTCAACCTCACTCAGCATTTGGGAAACGCAAATCAAAACCACATTGAGATACCATCTCACTCCAGTTAGGATGGCTAATATCCAAAAGACTGAGAATGATAAATGCTCATGACATTGTGGAGAAAAAGGAATGCTGAGGAATACAATGTCGGTAGGACTGAAAAGTGGTTCAGCTTTTATAGAAAATGGTATGGAGTTTCCTCAAACAATTATGGATAGATCTGCCATATGACCTAGCTATTCCACTGCTGGGTATATACCCAGAGGAATGGAAATCATCATGTCAAAGGGACACCTGTACTCCCATGTTTATTACAATTCTATTTATGATAGCCAAGAGTTAGAACAAGCCTAAATACCCATCACCAGATGAGTGGATAAGGAAAATGTGGTGTATCCACAAAATGGAATACTACACAATGGAATACTACTCTGCTATAAAAAAGTATGAAATACTACCATTTGCAGCAACATGGATAGACTTAGAGAAAATTATATTAAGTGAAATAAGCCAAGCACAGAAAGAGAAATACCACATGTTCACACTTATTATTATGCAAACAAATAAATGGTGTGTGTGGGGGGGTGGGAAGAAGACACAACAATCTGTGGGGGGAAGAAGACACAACAATCACAACAATTCCTTGGACTTGTTAAGACAAACGAACAGATATGATGTTAATGGGAGGGGAGGGGGATAGGGAAGGGAGAAAGAGGAATTGGTAAAGGGACATGAAAATCAACTACACTGTATATTGATAAATTTTTTAAAAAGCCATGCTCCTCTCAGACTGAACCCTGCTCACTGCAGCAATTAATGTAAGAGTTCT
>NW_007728772.1:13407-13786 GCF_000696425.1 Galeopterus variegatus | reverse complement strand
AAAAAGCCATGCTCCTCTCAGACTGAACCCTGCTCACTGCAGCAATTAATGTAAGAGTTCTTGACTCTGGCAGAGGGGCAAAGCAGACCCACCTGCCACAGCAGTCAGACCTCTACAACTTGCATTCTCAGGTCTAGTCTAGTGAGACAAAGCAATTTTATTACTCACAGAGAAGCAGTAAGGACAAACAGAAACCAAGGATCCATTATGGGCCAGTCCTCCAAGGCTCAGAAAAGCTTCCCAGGGGGGTAGAATCCTGTCTGCAGAAGCTCCCCTTCACACTGCAGCTGAAGGACCCTGAATGCACAATGCTCTGATTTCTTTGACTCATTTGTTATAAGGAGTTTGTTGCTTAATTTTTATATATTTGTGAATGTTT
>NW_007728772.1:10316-12493 GCF_000696425.1 Galeopterus variegatus | reverse complement strand
TTTTTTTTTTTTGTAGTGGTGTGCTTTGATTCTTTTATCTTTATCCTTCTTATGTCTCCTCTATTAGTTGTTTTGTTTTTATTTTTGCTTGGATATCATGGGGCTCACATAAAGCAGCTTGTAATTAAAACACATGATTTTAAGCTGATAACAATTTAACTGACTATATACAGAAACCCTACACTTTAACTTCTTCTCCCTCCCCATTTTATATTATTGATGTTGAGATTTACATCTTTTATATTGTGCAACCATTTACAAACTATATAGCTATAGTTATTTTTAATAATTCTCTTTTAATTTTTATACTAGAGTTAAGAGTGATTTATGGACCATTATTTCAGTATTAGAATATTCTAAACCTGACTATATTATTACTTTTACAGTGAGTTGTATACATTTTTATTTTTTCATATTGTTAGTTAGCATTTTTTGTTTCAACTTGAACTCTGGGTTCCACATTATGTTATGAGTCACTTTTTTCTTGTTGCCTTCAAAATTGCCTTTTTGACTTTTGAGAATTTTATTTCAAAATGTCCTGATGAAGTTATGTTTGATCTATTTGAGGTTACCTGAGCTTAATGGATGCGGATGATTATTTACCTCTCCATATTTGGGAAGTTTTCTATCATTTTTTTAAAAAGAATATTTGGGAAGTTTTCTATCATTATTTTAAAAAGATTTTTTCTGCTCTTTTCTATTTCTCTGCTCCTTCTTACACTCCCATAAGGTATATATTTGTTTGCTTCATGGTGTCCCATAACTCTCAGTTTTTTTTCTTTTACACTCTTTTCTATTTTTTTCTGTTTTTTTTATTTTGTTTTGCTGTTTTTTTTTTGTTTTTGTTCCTCTGACATAGTATTTTCAAAATGACCTGTCTTTGAGGTCTCTGATTTGTTTTTTCTCCTTGATAGAGTCTGCTGTTATGACTTACTATGGAATTTTTCAGTTCAGTCATTATGTTCTTCAGCTTCAGAATTTCTGGGGTTTTTTTCTGGTGCTTTCTCTTTGCTGAACTTCTCATTCTTTTCATGTATTGTTATCCCTAATATTTTTAGTTTTCTATCTGTGTTCTCTTGCAGTTCACTGAGCTTTTTTAAGATAATTATTTTAAAATTTTTGTCAGCCAGTTCATAGATTTCCATTTCTTTAGTGCTGGTTACTGGTTCTTTATTATTTTTTTTATTTTTTTTCCTTTTTTGTCTTTTTTACTGACCGGCAACGGGATCACAACTCTTGGTGTTGCTCCCGCACCGTGCTCAGCCAATGAGTGGGAACCAGTCTCCACATGGGATCCAAACCCTCAGCGGGAGCACCACCGCGCTCTCAAGCGGCGCACTCTCCAGTGCACCACCGGGCCGGCCCACTGGTTCTTTATTTTGTTCCTTTCATGTTGTCATTTCTCCCTGACTATTTGTGATCCTGTGACCTTGCATTAGTGTCTGTACTTTCAAGAGTTAGGCACCTCTTTCAGTCTTTACATACTGGCTTAAGCAGAAAAATCCTTGCCCATCCTGAAATTTTGGGTGGGCCAGCTACTGCAGGCCATGAGTGGGCTTGTTACTAAAATCCTTGGGCAGACTACCTTGGTGTCTGTGCTAGTGGGCAAGCAGTTCTGGTGCACAGGCCCACAGAGGCTGGTCTGGTGCCTGAATCTGTGAGGATAGGCTGGGAGCCTGGGTTCTTAG
This sequence comes from Galeopterus variegatus, assembly GCF_000696425.1. Taxonomy (NCBI): domain Eukaryota; kingdom Metazoa; phylum Chordata; class Mammalia; order Dermoptera; family Cynocephalidae; genus Galeopterus; species Galeopterus variegatus. The sequence continues at coordinate 10,805 of NW_007728772.1, read as the reverse complement.
GCATGAGCCCGTCATCACAGGCATGTGCCTGAATCCTGAGTCTGTGAGGAACACACTGGCATTAGGATCCAATGAGGTTGGCCTGGTTACTGGGTCTATGGGAGTAGTCATTGAGCCTGATTCCACTCTAGATAGCCTTTTAACTGACTCTATGTGGTCATATGTAGCACTAGGGCAAGTTTTGAGCCTGAATCTATGGGGGTAGTCTTGGCACTGGTGCAGGCCTGGGTCCACAGGTATGAGTCTGGAGCTTGAGGCCATAGGGCTGACTTGGAGCCTAAGATGTGGTGAAGAGGTGATCTGATGATGCGAAACTGTTCTTCCCTCTTCAATGTGTCTTTTCTTATTTCTGTGCCCCACCCATGTGCTGCAATCTTTCATCTGAATTCCTTAGCTCTTGTGAAGATACTCTTGTGCAGGAATAGTTGTTCAAATTGATTTTTCATTGAAGAAATGAGCTAGAAGCTACTATTTCATCATCTTGATGAT
>NW_007728772.1:7800-8229 GCF_000696425.1 Galeopterus variegatus | reverse complement strand
ATAGGCCAATATATTTGATGAACACAGATGTGAAAATCCTCAACAAAATATTAGCAATCAGAACATAGGAACAATCAAAAAAGTTATAAACCATGAGCAAGTGGGATTCATCCCAGAGACACAAGGATGGTTCAACATATGCAAGCCAATAAATGTGATGCACTACATCTACAAAATCAAGGACAAAAAAACATATGTTTATCTCAATAGATGCAGAAAAAGCATTTGACCAAATTCAACATCCCTTTATGATACTCTTAGCAAATTAGGTACTGAAGGAAAGTATCTCAACGCAATAAAGATCATACATGAAAATCCACTGCCAAGATCACTCTGAAGGTTAGGAACAAGACAAGGATGCCCATTATCACCATTTCTATTTAACATAGTGGTAGAAGTACTAGCCAGAGCAATCAGGCAGGAGAAAGA
>NW_007728772.1:0-7423 GCF_000696425.1 Galeopterus variegatus | reverse complement strand
CACCATTTCTATTTAACATAGTGGTAGAAGTACTAGCCAGAGCAATCAGGCAGGAGAAAGAAATTAAGGGCATCCAGACTGGAAAAGACAAAGTTAACTGTCCTTGTTTGCAGATGACATGATCTTATATATAGAAAAGCCTAAACACTGTACCAAAAAACTCTCAGAGCTGATAAATAATTTCAGTAAAGTTGCAGGATATAAAATCAACATGCAAAAATCAGTAGTATTTTCATACTCCAATAAAAAACTAGCAGACAAAAAAATCTCAAGAAAGCAAGCCCATTTGAAATAGTTGCCAAAAAAATGAAATACCTGTGAATAAATGTAACCAAGGATTTGAAAGATCTCTACAATGAGAACTACAAATCATTGCTGAAAGAAATAAAAGAGGACACAAAAAAGTGGAAAGACATTCCATGCTCTTGGATTGGACGAATTAACATTGTGAAAATCTCCATACCACCCAAAGCAATCTACAGGTTCAGTGTAATCCCCGTCAACATACCAGTGACATTCTTTACAGAAATGGAAAAAAACACTCCTAACATTCATATGAGACAAGAAACACTTTGAATAGCCAAAGCAATCCTGAGTAAAAAATAATAATAATAATAATAAAGCAGGAGGCATAATACTCCCTGACTTCAAACTATACTACAAAGCTGTAATAACCAAAACAACATGGTACTGGCATAAAAAAAGACACTCTGACTAATGAAAGAGAATAGAGAACCCAATGTGACATATTTTAGGATGGCATAGGTACAGATAGAGATAGAGATGGAGACAGGTATAGATATTTTACCATCTCAATCATTATTCAGTCTACAGTTCCATAGTGTTAAGTTTATTCTCATTATAGGGAATCAGATCCAAAAAACATTTTCAACTTGCAAATATGAAGCTGTGTACACATTTAACCACAACTACCCTTTGCTCCCTATGCCAAGTTCCTAGTAACCATCATTCTACTTTCCAATTCTGTGAATTTGACTATTTTAGACCTCATATAAGTGTAATCATAGTATTTTTCTTTCCGTGACTGGCTTATTTTATTAAACTTAATGTTTTCTAAATTCACTTATGTTGTAGCATGTGATAGGATTTCTTTTCTTTCTAAAGCTGTGTGATATTCTATTTTATGTATATACCACATGTTGTTTATCCATTCATCCACTGGTGACTTGGATTGAACTTTGGATTACTTCCACCTCTTCACAATTGTGAACTGTGCTTTTATGAACATGGGTGTTCATTTATCTCTTCTAGATCATGCTTTCAATTCTTTTAGCTATGTTTCCAAAAGTGGGTGTGCTAGATAATACAGTAATTCTATTTTTAATTTTTGAGGAACCTCCATAGTGTTTTCTGTTGCAGTTAGAGAGTTGCAAAATCTCATCAACAGAACATAATAATTTCAATTTATTCACATTCCCACCAACACTTGTTATTTTCTGGGTTTTTTACTTTTTTCTATAGTAGCCATTTCAATAGGTGTGAGGTGATATCTCATTGAGGTTTTTCATTTACATTTCTGTGATGATTAGTGATATTGAACATCTTTTCATATATTCGTTGACCATTTGTTAGGGTTCCTTGAGATTCCATATGAAATTTAGAAAAAATTTTTCTATTTTTGTGGAAAATGTCACTTGCCATTTGATGTGGATTGTATTGGGTATGTGGATTGCTTTGGGTAGTATACTTAACAATATTGTCTTACAGTCTATGAATATGGGATGTCTTTCCATTTATTTGTGTCTTCTTTGATATTGTTCAGCAGTATTTTTAAGTTTTTGTTGTGCAAGTCTTTCATCTCCTTGATCAGGTTTATTTTGAATTTTTTTCATGCTATTTTAAATGATTTTTTTTCTTAATTTCCTTTTTATATTGGTCATTGTTACTGTATAGAAACACAACTGATTTTTGTGTGTTGACTTTGTTTCCTGCTACTGTAATGAATATATTTATTAGATCTAACAGATTGTTTTTGTGTGTGTGTGAAATATTTAGGGTTTTTTTACATATAAGATCCTATTATTTGTGACCAGAGATAATTTTACTTCTTTTCAAATTTACATACTTTTTATTACTTCTTGCTTAATTGCTCTAGGTAGTACTTCCAGTCTAAGGTAAATAAAAGAGGTGAGAGTGGGCATCCTTGTTGTTCCAGATCATACAGGAAAAAATTTTAGTCTTCCACAATTCAGTGTAATGTTCACTGTGTGTTTTTCATATAGAGTTTTTATTATGTTAAAGTCATTCTATTCTATTCCTAGTTTGTTGAGTGTTTTTGTCATGAAAGTGTGTTATATGTTGTCAAATGCTTTTTCTGAATTAATTGAGATTTCTGTATGATTTCTGTTTTTCATTCTGTCAATGTGGTATACTACATTGAAAAATTTTTGTATGTTGAACCATCCTTGTATTCCAGGAATAAATTCACTTGGTCATGGTTTATAATCCTTTTAAAATGATGCTGAATTCAGTTTGCTAGTATTTTGTTGAAGGTTTTAGTGTTAATATTCATCAGGGATATTGTTCTGTAGTTTTCTTTTCTGTCTTTGTCTGGTTTTGGTATAAGGGTAATGCTGGCCTCATATTTTCAAGTTGGAAGTTCTCCCTCCTTTTTATCATTATTATTTTTTATTTTTTTATTTTTTTTTTGTCTTTTTTTGTGACCGGCTGCACCACCAGTGCTCAGCCAGTGAGCACACCGGCCATCCCTATACAGGATCCGAACCTGCGGCAGGAGCGCTGCTGCTCTCCCAGCACCGCACTCTCCCGAGTGCACCACAGGGCCGGCCCACTCCCTCCTTTTTAATTTGGAAGAATTGCATTAAGGAATAGTGCCAATTCCTTTTGTTTGTTTATTTATTTTAATTAACAAATTGTATTGGTACATGCTTATGGGGTACAATCTGATGTTTTGATGTGTATATATGTTGTATGGTGATTGGGTCAGGGTTGTTAATGTAATCATCACCCTATGCATTTATCATTCTTTTATGGATAAAACATTCAAAAGCTTCTACTCTAGTAATTATGTAACATAAAAAACTTAACTGCTAACCATACTCATCCTGTTGTGCAATAAAATGCCAGAACTTATTCTTCATATCTAATTCTTATTTAATAAATGCTTCGTAATTATTTGGTGGATAATACAGTAATACTATTTTTAATTTTTGAGGAACCTCCATAGTGTTTTCTGTTGCAGTTAGAGAGTTGCAAAATCTCATCAACAGAACATAATAGTTTCAATTTATTCACATTCCCACCAACACTTGTTATTTTCTGGGTTTTTTACTTTTTTCGATAGTAGCCATTTCAATAGGTGTGAGGTGATATCTCATTGAGGTTTTTCATTTACATTTCTGTGATGATTAGTGATATTGAGCATCTTTTCATATATTCATTGACCATTTGTTAGGGTTCCTTGAGATTCCATATGAAATTTAGAAAAAAATTTTCTATTTTTGTGGAAAATGTCACTTGCCATTTGATATGGATTGTATTGGGTATGTGGATTGCTTTGGGTAGTATGCTTAACAATATTGTCTTACAATCTATGAATATGGGATGTCTTTCCATTTATTTGTGTCTTCTTTGATATTGTTTAGCAGTATTTTTAAGTTTTTGTTGTGCAAGTCTTTCATCTCCTTGATCAGGTTTATTTTGAATTTTTTTCATGCTATTTTAAATGATTTTTTTTTCTTAATTTCCTTTTTATATTGGTCATTGTTACTGTATAGAAACACAACTGATTTTTGTGTGTTGACTTTGTTTCCTGCTACTGTAATGAATATATTTATTAGATCTAACAGATTGTTTTTGTGTGTGTGTGAAATATTTAGGGTTTTTTTACATATAAGATCCTATTATTTGTGACCAGAGATAATTTTACTTCTTTTCAAATTTACATACTTTTTATTACTTCTTGCCTAATTGCTCTAGGTAGTACTTCCAGTCTAAGGTAAATAAAAGAGGTGAGAGTGGGCATCCTTGTTGTTCCGGAACATACAGGAAAAAATTTTAGTCTTCCACAATTCAGTGTAATGTTCACTGTGTGTTTTTCATATAGAGTTTTTATTATGTTAAAGTCGTTCTATTCTATTCCTAGTTTGTTGAGTGTTTTTGTCATGAAAGTGTGTTAAATGTTGTCAAATGCTTTTTCTGAATTAATTGAGAATTCTGTATGATTTCTGTTTTTCATTCTGTCAATGTGGTATACTACATTGATAAATTTTTGTATGTTGAGCCATCCTTGTATTCCAGGAATAAATTCACTTGGTCATGGTTTATAATCCTTTTAAAATGATGCTGAATTCAGTTTGCTAGTATTTTGTTGAAGGTTTTAGTGTTAATATTCATCAGGGATATTGTTCTGTAGTTTTCTTTTCTGTCTTTGTCTGGTTTTGGTATAAGGGTAATGCTGGCCTCATATTATCAAGTTGGAAGTGCTCACTCCTTTTTATTATTATTATTTTTTATTTTTTATTTTTTTTGTCTTTTTTGTGACCGGCTGCACCACCGGTGCTCAGCCAGTGAGCGCACCGGCCATCCCTATACAGGATCCAAACCCGTGGCGGGAGTGCTGCTGCTCTCCCAGCACCGCACTCTCCCGAGTGGGCCATAGGGCCGGCCCACTCCCTCCTTTTTAATTTGGAAGAATTGCATTAAGGAATAGTGCCAATTCCTTTTGTTTGTTTATTTATTTTAATTAACAGATTGTATTGGTACATGCTTATGTGGTACAATCTGATGTTTTGATGTATATATATGTTGTATGGTGATTGGGTCAGGGTTGTTAGTGTAATCATCACCCCATGCATTTATCATTCTTTTATGGATAAAACATTCAAAAGCTTCTACTCTAGTAATTATGTAACATAAAAAAACTTAACTGCTAACCATATTCATCCTGTTGTGCAATAGAATGCCAGAACTTATTCTTCATATCTAATTCTTATTTAATAAATGCTTCGTAATTATTTGGTAGAATAAGTGTTTGATAGAATTCTCCAGTGAAGCCATCAGATCCTGAGTTTTCTTTGAGAGGTTTTTGATTACTGGGTCAATATTCCTACATGTTATTGATCTGATTCAGTTTTGGTATGTTGTATGTTTCTAGAAATTTATCGATTTCTTCTGGGTTATCCAATCAGTTGAAGTACAATTGTTCATAATATTGTCATATAATATTTTTATTTTTGTGTCATGATTATGTCTCCTCTTTCAGTTCTGATTTTAGCTTATTGAATCTTCTCTCCTTTTGTAAATTAATCTAGCTAAGGTTTGTCAATTTCACTGTTTTTTTTTTCCCAAGAAAATAAGTTTTAGTTTTATTAATCTTTTCTATTGTTTTTATGTTCTCAATTTCATTTATCTCTGCTCTTCTCTTAATTATTTCCTTCCTTCTGGTAGCCTTTGTGTTTAGTTTGTTTTTCATTTTCTAGTTTCTTGGGGTGTAAAGTTAGGTTGTTTATGTGAGATATTTCTCTCACTCTCTTTTTTTTATTGCATGTGTTTACAACTATAAATTTCCCTCTTAACACCACTTTTACTGTGTTTTAAAAGTTTTGGTATATTGTATTTTTGTTTTTATTTGTCTCAAGGTGTTCTCTAATTTTTCTCATGACTTCCTTGATCCATGGATGCTTAAGAGTGTGTTTCATAATTTTCATATGTTTGTGGATTTTCCAGTTCTTCTGCTGTTGATTTGAAGTTTCATTCTATTGCGATCTGAAAAGATATCTTGTATGATTTTAATCTTTTTGAAATTATTAAGATTTGTTTTATGGCTGTCTTAGTTTGTTTTGTGCTGCTATAACAAAATACCACATAATAGCAATAATTCTACCCATGAGGGTGGAGCTCTCATGGCCTAATTACTTCTCAAATGTCCCATATCTTAGTACTATTACAATGGCAATTAAATTTCAACATGAGTTCTGCAGAGGACTAACATTCAAATGATATCAGTGATCTAACATGTGGTCAATCCTGGAAAATGTTTCATGTGTACTTCTGTTATTGTTGGGAAGAATGTTCTCTCTGTGTCTTTTGGGTCCAATTGGTCTACATTATTTTTCAAATTGTCTGTTACTTTGTTAATATTTTCTCTGGTTGTTCTATTCATTATTGAAAGTGGGATATTGAAGTTTCCTGCTCTTTTTATGATGCTTCCTATTTCTCTCTTCTGTCTGTGTTCACCTTATATATTTAGGAACTTTGAGGTTTGTTGCATAAATACTTATAATTCTTATATCTTTTTGGTGGGTTGGGCTTTTTGTCATTATGTAATGTCCTTTTTTCTATTACACTAATTTTTTACTTAAAGTCTATTTTGTATGAAATGTGTACAGCCACCCTTTTTCTCTTGGTTACCATTTACATGGAATGTCTTTTTTTTGCCACCTCACTTTCAGCCAATGTTTATCCCTTGATCTAAAATTAGTCTTTTGTAAAGAAGATATGTAATATCCTTAAAAAAATATTCAGCCAATCTATGTCTTTTGATTGGGGGATTTGATTCATTTACTGATAGAAAAGGACTTACCATTGCCATTTGTGGTTTACTGTATGTTTTTAGCTTTTTTGTCTTTCTTTTCCTCCCTTTCTGCTATTCTTTGTGCTTTATTTACTTTTTGTAGTGAATAGCCTTGATTCTTTTCTCATTTTCTTTTGTATATTTTCTGTATTTTTTTGGTGTGATTACCATTTCAATTAAATAAAGCATCTTAATGTTACGGTATTCTATTTTGAACTCATAACAACTTGATATTGATTGCATATAAAAACCACTCCTTTATAGCTCTACCTCTCACATTGTAATTGATGTCACAAATTCCACATTTATCTATTGAATACCCATTAATATAGATTTATAGTTATTTTTGTTTTGTCATTTAAATTTTATGCATCAAAATTACAATACTACAGGTTACTAATTTTGTTAATTTACCTTTACTGGAAATCCTTTAATCTGTTTGAATTTGCATTGTTGTATAGTGTTTTTGTAAATTAATCTAGCTAAGGTTTGTCAATTTCACTGGTTTTTTTCCCAAGAAAATAAGTTTTAGTTTTATTAATCTTTTCTATTGTTTTTATGTTCTCAATTTCATTTATCTCTGCTCTTCTCTTAATTATTTTCTTCCTTCTGGTAGCCTTTGTGTTTAGTTTGTTTTTCATTTTCTAGTTTCCTGGGGTGTAAAGTTAGGTTGTTTATGTGAGATATTTCTCTCTCTCTCTTTTTTTTATTGCATGTGTTTACAACTATAAATTTCTTAACACCACTTTTACTGTGTTTTAAAAGTTTTGGTATGTTGTATTTTTGTTTTTATTTGTCTCAAGGTATTCTCTAATTTTTCTCATGACTTCCTTGATCCATGGATGCTTAAGAGTGTGTTTCATAATT
>NW_007728771.1:285300-285711 GCF_000696425.1 Galeopterus variegatus | reverse complement strand
ATACAAAAGATCAACGAATCAAAAAGTTGGTTTTTTGAAAAGATAAATAAAATTGACAACCATTAGCACGGCTAACAAAAAAAGAAGGAGAAGATTCAAATAACAAAAAGTAGAAATGAAAAAGGTGATATTAAAACTGATCCATCTGAAATACAAGGAATCATACGAGACTACTATAAACAACTATATGCTAACAAGTTGAAAATCTGGAGGAAATGGACAAATTTCTGGACACACATAAGCTCCCAAAATTAAGCCATGAAGATGTAGAAAACCTGAACAGACCAATAACAATAAAGGAGATTGAAGCTGTAATCAGAAAGCTCTGAACAAAGAAAAGCCCTGGACCGGATGGATTCACAGCAGAATTTTACCAAACATTCACAGAGGAATTGACACCAATTCTTTACA
>NW_007728771.1:280506-281445 GCF_000696425.1 Galeopterus variegatus | reverse complement strand
AATGGAATATATGTGTCTCTGACAAAGAAAACCAGAGCCAGATCCTTGTCAAAGATGGTAAGACAGTTTTTAGTATTACTACTGCAACCTAAGAGAAATAGTCCAAAATAAACTGAACTCAGTTTCACCTGAGATAAAAGTGACTGACGTTTTCAAAGGGAAAACATATAGGGAACAAAAAGGGAGCATGGGAAAGCAAAAAAAAAAAGGAACCAAAACGGGACTAGTGGGCTATGTATAAAGGGAAGTGTTTCCCATCCAGACATAGTACCCATTTCACAGGACATTTAGGCAGACATACAACTTCTTTGCATAATGCCTGTTTAAGCGTNAACTAGAACTTGAGTTACTTAACTTGTCATTCTATGCAAACACTTGGAGACTTTGTGTTTACATTTTAAAAACAGCCGAACAGAGTGTGAACTGGAAAGTGTAATATGTTTGCTTGGTGAGTGCTAGTTTTAATTGATGCTCAAACATTTTACTGAATTTTAATAATATCTTCAAAATAGAAATTTCTTTTAAAATTGTTAGTTATTAAAACTAAAAAACAAAGGAAATGATTATTGTAAAAAATAATTTTGTCATATAGAGGAAGGAGTGTTANAATGGAATATATGTGTCTCTGACAAAGAAAACCAGAGCCAGATCCTTGTCAAAGATGGTAAAACAGTTTTTATTATTACTACTGCAACCTAAGAGAAACAGTCCAAAATAAACTGAACTCAGTTTCACCTGAGATAAAAGTGACTGACGTTTTCAAAAGGAAAACATATAGGGAACAAAAAGGGAGCATGGGAAAGCAAAAAAAAAAAAGGAACCGAAACGGGACTAGTGGGCTATGTATAAAGGGAAGTGTTTCCCAGCCAGACATAGTTCCCATTTCACAGGACATTTAGGCAGACATACAACTTCTTTGCATAATGCCTGTTTAAGCGT
>NW_007728771.1:277987-279707 GCF_000696425.1 Galeopterus variegatus | reverse complement strand
CCCATTTCACAGGACATTTAGGCAGACATACAACTTCTTTGCATAATGCCTGTTTAAGCGTTTCCTTTCATAATCCCACCAACCTTTACATTTTTACGTTTTCTTAATTAAATTGTAGCCTGTTAGGACTTCACCAGTGGGTTTTGGTAACATAGTACAATGGAATCCTCTATTAAGGAATCTCAGGAATTTCTCTTCACCACCCCTGCCTTTTACATACCTGAAGTAGGGGGTTGAGCCAAGAAACCCTTGCCTTTTTGACAATACTAATCTTGATTAGCACTGCCTCAACATTTCCACAAACAATATTTGTTCAACTTTCTAATTGTAATCTCTGCATTCCTGCTTTTTAAATTTCTCCAAACTGCAGTAAATGGAGTGAATGGGTTTAGAGTGCTTTAAGGTTGGAGGACTTCCAGAGGTACCACTGGTCCACCCAATCTGTGTTAGCATTGTATTTATCCCTTTGTTTTAACCCTATCAACTTTCATTTTATTCATCCCATTTTCTTTTCTTTTTTTGTCTTTTTTTGTAACCGGTAAGGGGATCACAACCCTTTGGTGTGGTGTCGCCCACACCACGCTCAGCCAGTGAGCGCACCGGCCATGACTATATAGGATCTGAACCTGTGGCGGGAGCATCGCTGCACTTCCAGCGCCGCACTCTCCCAAGTGCGCCATGGGGTCGGCCCTATTCATCCCATTTTCTAATAACCATCTAAAGATTTCCACTCTGATGGGACAAGATTCATGACTTTTTCCTTTCTTTTATCTCCTACTTTTGCCCTATCAAAGTTTTCTTTATTTGCCCTATTTTTTAATAATCACTTAAAAATATCCACCTTCAATACACTGAAAACTGGTACAGCACACTACAATATTTCAAATTTCCCATTTTTTAGCATCCCAAATAATGTTGTACCCTTGGGCACCACATCATGGTAAGATTCAGATGAGTAAGAGCATGGCTTACTTTTTAAATATGGTTCTTCCAAGTGGGAGCTTATAGACACTGTGACAAAGATGACTTAGAGTTGACCCATTGGGTTTACAGCCCCACTGGTAGTAACTTCACTGATGTCCAAATATATGATCTGAATTGACATATTAGCAGGTCAGATTTTTGGTTTAAGTACTAGATAGCTCAGAATGAGTTAGAGCAAGTCTATTTATTGTGGTGGGCCCACATATACCCTTCAGCTATCACCCCTCTACTCATACATCCATCAAATCAGCACTGGAGTGGCCAGTTATTTGGTGCCTCACGTATGGTGGATATTAATTTTTACCAATCCAAAGTATAGAAAAATGTACCATTAATTTAATTGTGAATCCCTCATTATTAATCTCATGTTGATGATGACCTATTTTGGTTTATGAACCACTCAGGTTTTTTGTTCAAGCACTGCACTCATTTTCTCTTGTATTTTTCTACTTATTGCTCTGTGGTGTATGTCACCTCTCCCCCAGGGTGACAGAAGGATTACTCAAAGCCCATTTCTTCTGAGCAGTGAGAAGCCCCAAAGGAGTTAATTTTCCAGGAATCCTCAAAAGAGAGGCATTCCTCCTTGGAAAAGTAACACCAGACTGGGGTCTTCTCCCAGTACTTATTTTCCAGGGCAGAAAGTTACAGAAAAGGAACATAGGTGGTTACAAAAGTACAGTAAGATAATTGTCATGGCAACACTCATTAATTTGTAAAAAGTTAAGTTGATCCACCA
>NW_007728771.1:275528-276490 GCF_000696425.1 Galeopterus variegatus | reverse complement strand
ATTCTTTATCTACAACAGAGACTTTAGCCTGGGGAAAGTTTCCTGTCTTTTGCAAGCTTTATATTTCTATGTGTAATTTTAAAAAGTTATGTCCTGTGAAATACATTTGTTTTATTAATGTTAGTACTTTTCACAGGTGTAGAGAAGTTACAAAGGGAAAATTTGTTATTTGTAATAAATCTAAATCCTGAGTCATGATTACAGTGTCTCAGAGTTACTGGCAAAGAAATGAGATCAGCAAAGGTCAGATAAACTGGTTAAAACATAATGAGAAATCCTAGGTCAGAGAAGTTGAACTTTGGAGCTAGCTTGGTCAATGAAAATAAGAACATTCAGGTTGCAGGAGTCAGGATAGAATAAGACCAAAATTGAGGTGAAAACATTGAATCAGTTCACAAATACTTCAGTGAAGCATAAGATTATGGTCAGAAAAACAATGATAAACAACAGACCTTTAGAGGTACAGCAGGTAATTATGAGAGCTCTGATGTAAGGTGTTAACAATTAATATTTGTTTTAATCATTTTACTGGCAATTCCTACAGCATTGAGGCTATTGGGGGCCTTGTCAAGGTTCACTCTGAAAAACAGAAAACTTAATAATTCTCTCTATAGCTGACCTTGTTCATTCCAAATTTATCCAGTCAGTTCCCTTTTATTTCACCTAATCAATTACATTGTATATAATGAGAAAATTCATTTCTGAGTTTTAGAATTTCTAAATAGTTCTTTTTATACTCATATTTATCACCCATGCCATTACATTCACTACTTTCTTATCTCTCAATATTTGAAACATGTTTATTTCAAAAACTCATTCTGATTTTTTTTTTCTAAATCTACAGTCCATGGGTGCATCTTACTTACTATGTATAGTTGGTTGTTTTCTTATATGGTTTTCATTTCTTTTTTTTTTTTTTTTTTTCCTTTTTGTCTTTTTTCGTGACCAGCAACGGATCGCAA
>NW_007728771.1:272888-274647 GCF_000696425.1 Galeopterus variegatus | reverse complement strand
CGCTCAGCCAGTGAGCGGAAACCGGTCTGTATGTGGGATCCAAACCCTTGGCGGGAGCGCCGCCGCGCTCCCAAGCTGCGCACTGTAGCAGTGCGTCACTAGGCCGGCCCCTTCATTTCTTACATTAAGTTAATGTTCAACAACAGGTGTGGGTTTCTGCAAACACTCCAAACACCCTATGTTGTGAGAGCATCTCTTCAATCCCTTCAGAATGGTTTTCTAAATGCCTCTGCTGTAGCCTAGAGGAATCTTCAGTTCCATTATAACTTGTATTAATTTTTATAGGAAAAATAAAAGGTACTTTGTAGATAGAGCAAATTTTGGATTCTAATATTAAGGCCTTTGTTTTATTTTGATTCTTCCTGAAAGCCACTTTTTTATAGCTCTTACAAGCATCTACTGATGGAATTCCCTCAAAAGCTAACAATTGGTGGATATCCTTTCTTATTTTCATACTTGGCTGTGTATGTCGTTCTATGTTCTTTTTTCTTCAGGATGTGTATGAATTTGGAACAGAGGAAGTGGGAAAAGATCAAATCACATATGATCACCTCAATCCACTCTACTGAATGGAAATCTCAAACATGAGTACTTGGGGGTAGTGCATTCTCTTTTCATTAATGATACTTAATTTTACTGTACTATAGTTAGATATGTCTTATATTACTTGAGATTTCATCTGTGACCTTGCCTGAGGTCAATATTATAAAATGCATTGAAAATATTGTGTATACTGTATTTGGAGATGCAGGATTTCCTATAATAATCAACTTTCATACTATTTTTTTCCTGCTTGATCTATCAATTAGTTTCTGAGATATATTAAAATCTCAAAATTTGTTTTAGTTGTTAATTCTTAGTGAATTGTCTGTGTATACATAAAATGTTTCTCTTTACCACTTTAGTTACTCTGCAACTTTAATTCTATTTTTTTATATTATTAGTATTACATCAATTTTTACTTAGTTGATATCAGGTATATATATGTTTGTATAAATATATTTCTTACTTATGTATATATTTTTGAAATAATCTGGGTCATTTTGTATTAGGTGTTTCTCTTTTAAACAAAAATAAAAGCTGAATTAAAAAGTAGAAAATCTCTGTCTCAAAAGTTGAATTTATTTATTAATGTTTAAATTAATGTAATGGTTATGTGATAATAAAAGAAAATTAATGTATTACAGTAAATTATTGACTTGTATTTGTCTATAAAAGTTAAAGTTTATATTTATCATAGTTTTTCTACTGCATTCTCCTTTTCCTGCTCTTTGTTTGAATGACCAGCATGTTTTCACTCTCTTAAGCTGCCAGTTAAAAGTTCTACATATGTGTATTTCCCAACTCCCTCTGCTAAGAGGGCCTAGAAGCAATGATGTTCCAGTAGCAACGAGCATACCTAGTACCTGTGCCTTTGTTTTTATTATCTTCAATTAAAAAAAAAAAAAAAAGCATGGCTTCCCAGGGAAATAATTGATATTGTTCCTGGAGCAAGTATAAGAAAAGCCTAAAACCTGTTGTGATATCAGAAGGTAAAAAAGTACACAAAACAATGGGTACATGCCAAAACGATATAATGGGCAACTAAAAGGAGTCCCAATAAATCAAATCTGGATCAACTTGAGCAAAAAATAATGATACCTATGGACTGTAAACTGTGGCATACATGAAATATCTATAAATCCATATTGACAGAAAAAAATGGTGGAAAGGAATGTTCTTCCTTAATATAATTCCTATTAATAATAATAGAAAAAAA
>NW_007728771.1:270860-272102 GCF_000696425.1 Galeopterus variegatus | reverse complement strand
AAAAAAATATGAGAAAAGAAATTACCATTAGACAAACTCCACAGTAATTTTGTTTCATGCAAGAAGTAATTTTGTTTCAGACAATCTATCAGTAGATGCTACAATTCGAGGGCAAATGTGTGATGGACACAGGAATTTTGCAGAATCTCAAAGTATCTCCTCATAAGATACTTTTAATTCCAAAAGGAAAAATAATAGCTTTATAGTGAAGAAACATACAAACATCATTTTATCCAAGAGATCAAAGTTAATATCACCATCATCAAGATACATCAATATCATCTGTATTCTGAAAATGATGCACTGAGAGGAACACAACATCATTAACCTAAACTTAATCATAAAGAAACACAAAACAAACATAAATTAATAATCATTCTACAAAATAACTGGATAATAACTCATCAAAAAGGCAGAAAAGAAAGAAAGAAAAAAACAACCAACAAAAAACACGACATTCATAACACATTGAATTTTCAGAAGGAGAGAGTAGAACTGTTGTTACTAGAGGTGGGAAAAGAGGAGAGGAAGGGTTGAAAGAAATTTGTTAATGAACACAAAGAATGACAACATTTTGTAATAATGAATATGCTAATGATCATGATTAGACCACCACCCCACAAATATGTAAAATCAATTATGTTTCAATAAACAAATAAACAAACATAAATAACCAGTATGGTGAATTACAAAAACAAGCAAAAATTAAGAAAGATGAAAGAAGAGAGGGAAGTAAGACAAGGTGGTGAACTAGAGGTGACCAATGAACAATCCTCCCACAGAAAGGGACAACAGCGACCCACTGAGGTGAGCCCAGCAGACCCACGCACTGCCAGTGACCCCTCCCCACTCCTTGGACCCAGAGGGGAGTGCCAGCCCCAGTGGTCACACAGCACTGGGGGTTTATTCTATGACCACAGATTCTGGAACAGGACACAAGGTGGTTTAACATAACCACTACCACACCTACTGCCAACCAAAGACAATTCCCCACCACAGTAGCAGCCATGGCCACTCCACAGCCAATCTTAGTGTAATAGAAGAAGCAAACCCTCTAGCAAATGACCAAACATCAATGAAAAAATAATAGAACTACAAATAAACTAGAAGAAATGACACCACTGAAAGAATACAGTAGTGCTCCAATGTCAGACTCCATGGAACAGGGAATCCTTGAAATGTCTGAAAAAGAATTTCAAGCAATGATTTTAAGAAAACTTGAAGAAATAAAGGAAGACTCAA
>NW_007728771.1:266653-269409 GCF_000696425.1 Galeopterus variegatus | reverse complement strand
ACACAGACTGACTGATTGGATTAAAAAGCTAGACCCAAGTATATGCTGTCTTCAAGAGACCTATCTCACCTGTACAGACACAGACAGACTAAAAGTGAAGAGATAGAAAAAGATGTACCATGCAAATGAAAACCAAAAATGAACAGGAGTAGCTATTCTTATATTGGACAAAATAGATTTTAAACCAAAAAACATAAAAGAGACAAAGAAGGCCAATATATAATGATAAAAGGATCAATCCAAGTGGAAGACATAACAATCATAAATATATATACAACCAATACTGGAGCACCCACACATATAAAGCAAACACTCTTAGACCTAAAGAAAGAAATTGGCCCTAATACATTAATAGTGGGTGATCTGAACACCCCTCTCTCAGTATGGGGCAGGTATTCCAGGCAACAAGTCAACAAAGAGACACAGGATTTAATCTATACCTCAGACCAATTGGACCTGGCAGATATATACAGAACACTTCACCCAACAACTTAAAGAATATACTTTCTTCTCATTACCTCATAGAATATTCTCCAGGATAGACCACATCTTAGGTCACAAATCTAGTCTCAGCAAATTTTAAAAAATGAAAATCATTCCAAGTAATTTTTCAGACCACAATGGAAATTAATAATAAGGCAAAACTCTGTAAACTATACAAATACATGGAAACTAAACAATAAGCTACTGAGTTCCCTATGGGTCCAAGAAGAAATTAAACAGGAAATCAAAAAATTACTAGAAACTAATGAAAATCAAGATACATCATACCAAAACCTGTGGGATACTGCAAAAGCAGTACTAAGAGGCAAATTNAATTAAAAATAATGAGGAAAATCTAAGAGAGACAGCAGACAACCTCAAGCACTCTAACATCCAAATTATGGGTATTCCAGAACAGGAGGAGGAATGAAAAGGTATTGAAAATCTATTCAAGGAAATAGTAACAGAAAACTTCCCAGGTATAGGGTGAAATACAGACCTACAGATTCAGGAAGCCCGAAGGACCCCAAACAGATTCAATCCAGAAAGATCCTCTCCAAGACAAATTACAGTTAAATTTGCAAAGCTAAAAGACAAAGAGAGAATTCTAAAAGCAGCAAAAGAAAAGCATCAGGTCAATTGTAGGGGAACCCCCATCAGACTAACAGCCGACTTCTCAACCAAAACCTACAGGCCAGAAGAAAGTGGAATGATATATTCAAAATTCTAAAAGAAAAAAAATGCCAGCCAAGAATTCTTTAACCAGCAAGGCTCTCCTTCAGAAATGAGGTACAAATACTGTATTTCCCTGACAAACAAAAGTTGTGGGAGTTCACCACCTCACGACCAGCCCTGAAAGAAATTCTCAAGGGAGTCATTCATCTGGAATCTGAAAAATGATGACCAATATCACAAATACACAAGAAAGAGCAAACCCACCATTAAAACAAAAATGTCAGCAAGAAAGAGAAAGAAGTTAAATCATCCCACCTTAAATTCCCAACTAACATTGAAGAANATCAAGATACATCATACCAAAACCTGTGGGATACTGCAAAAGCAGTACTAAGAGGCAAATTAATTGTAGTATATGTTTACATCAAAAGAAAGGAAAGACTTCAAATAAACGACCTAACACTAGGCCTCAAAGGACTTGGAATATAATAACAATCCAAACCCAAAAGTAGTAGATGGAAAGAAATATTTAAGATCAGAACACAACTAAATGAAATAGAGACCCATAAAACAATAGAAAACATCAACAAAACAAAAAGTTGGTTTTTCAAAAAGATAAATAAAATAGAAAAACCATTAGGTTAACAAAAAACAGAAGACCCAAATAACAAAAACCAAAAATGAAAAGGGAGACATAACAACCAATGCCACAGAAATACAAAGAATCATTAGACACTATTATACATAACTGTATAACAAAAAATATGAAAATCTGGAAGACATAGATAAGTTTCTAGACATACAAACTACCAAGATTGAACCAAGAAGAGAGAAAAAACCCGAACAGACCAATAACAAACAATGAGATTGAAGCAGTAATTAGCAATCTTCCAACAAAGAAAAGTACAGGTCTAGTTGGCTTTATAGCTGAATTCTATCAAACTTTTAAAGATAAGTTTATACCAATTCTCCTCAAATTATTCCAAAAAATTGAAACAGAAGCTACTCTCCCAAACTCATTTTATCAGGCCAACATAACTCTGATACCATAACCAGATATAGACATAACAAAAACACAAAATTACAGGCCAATATCCTTGATGAACCTAGATGCAAAAATGCTCAACAAAATATTAGTAATCAAAATGTGGCAACACATTAAAAAAATTATACACTATGATGAAGTGGAATTCATCCCAGGGATGCAAGGATGGTTCAACATACGAAATTCAATAAATGTGATACATCACATCAACAAATTCAAGGACAAAGACCATATTATTATCTCAATAGATGACGAAAAAGCATTTGACAAAATTTAACATTCCTTCATGATAAAGACTCTCAATAAATTAGGAATAGAAGGAAAATATCTCAACACAATAAAAGCCATTTATAACAAGCCCACAGCCAGTATCATTCTGAATGGGTATAAACTGAGGGCCTTTCCCTTAACAACAGGAAGACAAGGATGCCCACTCTCACCACTTCTATCTAACACAGTACTGGAGGTACTAGCCAGAAAAATCAGGCAAGGGAAAGAAATAAAGGGAATCCAGATTGGAAAAGATGAAGTCCAACTTTCCCTATTTGCAGAT
>NW_007728771.1:261638-266145 GCF_000696425.1 Galeopterus variegatus | reverse complement strand
AAAGAAATAAAGGGAATCCAGATTGGAAAAGATGAAGTCCAACTTTCCCTATTTGCAGATGACATGATACTTTAAGTAGAAAAACCCTAAAGACTCTACTAAAAATTCTTAGATCTGATAAACAATTTCAGTAAAGTTGCAGGATATAAAATCAACACGCAAAAGTCAGTAGTGTTTTTATACTCCAATAAAAACTAGCAGAAAAAGAAATCAAGGAAGCAAACCCATTCGAAATAGTAACCCAAAAAATGAAATACCTAGGAATCAATTTAACTGAGGAGATGAAAGATCACAACAAGAACTACAAATCACTGCTGAAAGAAGTTAAAGAGGACAAGAAAAGATGGAAAGACACTCCCTACTCTCGAATTGGAAGAACTAACATTGTGAAAATGTTCATACTACCCAAAGTGATCTACAGACTTGATGCAATCCCCATCAAAATACAATGACATTCTTCACTGGAATAGAAAAAAAAATGCTAACATTCATATGGAACAGCAAAAACCCTGAATAGCCTCAGTAATCCTGAGCAAAAAAAATAAAGCCAGAGGCAGAACACTCCCTGACTTCAAACTATACTGCAAAGCTATAGTAACCAGCATGGTACTGTCATAAAAACAGACACTCGGACCAATGGAATAGAATAGAGAACTCAGAAATTAATCCACAACCTACTACCAATTGATCTTTGACAAAGGCAACAAGAACATACATTGGGGAAAAGACTGCCCCTTCAATAAGTGGTGCTGGGAAAACTGGACATCCAATTATACAAAAATGAAACTACACCTGTACTTCTCACCACATACCAAGGTCAACTCCAAATGGATTAAAGACCTAAATATAAGAACTGAAACTGTAAAACTCTTAAAAGGAAACAAGGGAAAACAGTTCAGGAAGCAGGACTGCACAAAGACTTTATGAATATGACCCTAAAAGCATAGGCAACGAAAGGAAAAATAAACAAATGGGATTATATCAAACTTAAAAGCTTCTTCCACATAGCAAAAGAAACAATAAAAAGGGCAAAAACTCAACTTACAGAATGAGAGAAAATATTTGCAAACTATGCATCTGACAAGGAATTAATATCTAGAATATACAAGGAACTCAAACAACTCAACGGTAAAACAAGTAAACCAATTTTAAAAATGGAGTTGAATAGACATTTCTCATATGAAGATAGGAGTGGCCAACAGACACATGAAAAAAAGCTCAACATCACTCAGCATCAGGGAAATTCAAATCAAAACCACACTGAAATCTCACCCCAGTTAAACTGGCTATTATGAAAAAGAGAGAGAAAAACAAATGCTGGCGAGGATGTGGAGAAAAGGGAACACACCTACACTGAAGCCATTGTGGAAAAGAGTGTGGAATTTCCTCAAACAACTATGGATAAAACTGCTATATGACCCAGCAATCCCATTGCTCAGTATATTCCCAGAGGAGTGGAAATCATCATATTGAAGGAATACCTGCACTTCCATGCTTATTGCAGCTCTATTTTCGATAGCCAAGAGTTGGAATCTACCTAAACGTCCATTGATGACTGCATAAGGAAGATGTGGAATACGTACTCAATGTTGATACTAGTCTGCCATAAAAACGAATGAAATTCTGCCATTCACAGCAACATGGATAAATTTAGAGAAAATCATGTTTAAGTGAAATAAGCCAGGCACAGAAAGAGAAATGCTGCATGTCCTCACTTATAAGTGGGAGCTAAAAGGAAGGAAGGAGGGAAGGATCACAATAATACATTAAACTTTCAAAAAAAAATGAGAGCACAAATCTGGTTATCAGAGGTGGGAAAGGGAGAGAGGGAGGGAGGTTGGGGAGAAACTAGTTAAAAGTCACAAAGATTGATTACATTTTGTAAACATGAGTATATTAATTATCCTTATTGTATCATCACATATTATACACATGTTGATATTCATTCTGTACTCCACAAATATATATAACCAATTATCTTTCAGTAAAAAAACCCTGTAAAAAACCAAAATATTTCATGTCACACAGACAGCATTTACTGACTACAATGTAATAAGTAAAAATAACTAAAAATATTAGAACACTTATATGTTTCTAAATTACTCATGGGTTAAAAAAGGAATCATATTAGAAATTATAAAATAAAACTAAAATAATAATAAATATAACAACAAAAAAAAAATCAAAGCCAATCAGTTACTACATGTTTCAAAAGTATAAAGATATCCCAGTGAGTCATTCACTCTTAAATGTAAAAGTAAAGCTAAAGATAAGCAACATTTGAGGAAAACAAATAAAATGACAGTGAAAGGCCAAGATAAATAAAAACATGTGCACGTGCAGACACAAATCAGAATAAACATTGTCATTGAAGAAAAGATACATTTTAAAAATAACAGAAATAATAAAAATAATTTCATCCTATCACTTGAAGCAACATGGATGAGCCTAGATCGCATTGTGTTAAGTGAAACAAATCCAGCACAGAAAGAGAAATACCACATGTTCTCACTCATGTGGAAGCTAAAAGAGTTGAACTCAAGAGAGTAGAATAGTAGTAGGTAGGAAGATAGGGGGAAGTTGGTTAAGGGATACTAAATTACAGCTAGATAGGAATATTAAATTCTAGTGTTCCATAGCACAGTAGGGTAACTATAGTAAACAGTAATTAATTTTACTTTTTAAAATAGCTAGAAGAGAGAACTTTGAATGCTACCAGCACAAAGATGATAAAAATTTGAGGTGACAGGTATTCTAACTACCCTGATTCAAACATTACACATTGTATACATGCATTAAAACATCACATTGTACCCCATAAATATGTACAATCATTGTATCTATTAAAAAATATCTGGCATAACCTTATTAGAAACCTAAGAGATAGTAAAAAATACTTCATCCATACAAAGAATAATATACTGTAAAAGTGAAGCAATAAGAAAAAAAGTGAGGTCTGTTGCATATTTCACCCCTCTTATGCCCCATCTCATACCTTTTTAGCCCATTTTTCCTCTAGCCTTTGCTGTGGCAAAGGGCTCTGCACAGTCATGTTCTGAGATAGCACAGATCTCTCACTTTCTGCTCTAGGGTTTCTCTGACATCTCTGCATGGAATTCCTGAAGCAATTCACCTAGCACTCACTCACATATGCATAACCCCACAGTGTGAGCAGCAGCAGCTAATGATAAATGTTCCCCTGTTTCAACTGCACAGCTTCCTCATGGGTCCTGGTGAGCTTAAGTCCCAGCTACTGACAGTGATGATTACTTGGTAACACCTATTTATACTGACTTTCCTCCTTTCCTATTTTACCCTTCCCTATCCCCTACTCCTGTACCCTAGGGCCATTTCACAAAATAAACTGTTTTGTTCTAATCCTTATCTCAGGCTCTGCTTTCTGAGGAGAACACAGACTGGGACAGTTTGTCAGAAGTGGCTCTAAACAGCAGAACCACAAAATGGGACTTGAGCACTGGATAACTCATGGATAACTGGCAAAAAGAATCTCATTGACAATAACACATGAGAGGTGATAACTTCTAGCCTTCAGTAAGATCTCAATTGATCACAATTTATAAGACTCACAAAGGGAATAGAGAAATTGTGGTGAGGTACATTGAAGAAGGTGAAGCTTTGTGTTATGGACAGTATAGGAACAATGGTAATTGCATGGTTTATAGAGTAAAATCACTTTTATTAGAAGTTTTAGACATCTTATAAAAAGAAAATGACAGTTTCAGTTTAAGCAAATATCAAATCAAAATATTCCCTGAAAGTCAGATGTTCTCCTTGGCAGTATGTAAAGAAACTCAAAGCCAGGACCTAGAGGAAGAGGATTGGACTCTGAGACTTAGGTTTGGGGGACAAGACCAAAGATCTTGAACCCACATATTTCTCTAGGGATTTGGAAGGCAAATAATATTGGGTTCAACAACACCTCTTTCCTAAAAGCTAAAAGTTTTGTCCTGATGTTTGTCTTTGCCAGCTTACATCATTCCCCCATATATTGCATGGAAAATCAGATATGTAAGGATCCTACCTGACTCCTACTGTGAAATTGAACTATTTAAGAAAGTTTTCTGTTTATGAACTAACTCTCTTTTCCTATGGCTTTTTTTTGGGGGGGGGGGCAGCTGAACTGTACAGAGACTGAACACTGGTTTTCTTCATTGCCTTGGTTTTGTTATTATTATTAGCATATTCATTACTACAAATCATGATTTTTCTTATGCCCTTTACCTGACCTATTCTTCCCCAAACCCTCTCCCTCCCTGTGGAATATACTAACATTTATAAAGCAAATGTATTTCACAGGGCCTATTCTCCAAAGCCCTGTAGTTTCAGGTTTAGCCTAGCCTTTTGGAATTATGTATAGAAATGTTAACCTTGCAAAAGACAGGAAACTTTCCTCAGGCAAAAGTATCTGTAAGACAAAGAGTTGCCGGCTCAAGGACAGATGTCCTTGGTTAACCTACTGATTGATATGTAAAATACTGGGGAAATT
>NW_007728771.1:258895-260975 GCF_000696425.1 Galeopterus variegatus | reverse complement strand
AGTGTTTGCTAAGATCAAGCTTTTGTTGGTGGATCAACTTAACCTTTTGCAAATTGCATTAATGGAATGTCACTTTGCTTGTTTCACTGTTATCAGCCTCTATTGTTAAACTATATTTAGCTGTAACTCCACCTATGTTCTTTACTGTAACTTCTTGGTCTGGGGAATAAATGTGGAGAGAGAACCCCAGTTTGTGGTTAATTTCCCATGGAAGGAATGCCTCTCTCTTGAGGGTTCTGGGAGATTAACCCCTTTGCAGTCTCTCACTGCTCAGAAGAAATGGGCTTTGAGTAATACGTTGCATCTCAGTCATCCAGGAGAAGAGAGGTGATAAATTCATGTGAGTCAAGGCAACAACTCCCTCCCCCATATCTCTAGTAACCTTAGGTTTCTTATTTCCTTCTGAAAGTTCAACAAATTACTGTGCTCTTTTTTTCTTTCTCTCTCTCTTTCTTTCTTAACACTCTCTCTCTTTCTTTCTTAACACTCTCTCCCTTTCTTTCTTAACACTCTCTTTCTTTCTTTCTGAATCTCTCTCTCTCTCTCTCTCTCTCTCTCTTCCCCCCCCCCACTCCTTCCTTCCTTCTTTTTAGCACCCACTTATAAGTGAGAACATGTGGTATTTATCTTCGCTTGCCTGGCTTATTTCACTTAACATAATTTTCTCCAGACTCATCTATGTTGCTGCAAATGGCAAAAATTTAATTCTTTTTTATGGCTGAGTAGTATTCCATTGTGTTTATGTACCACGTCTTGCTTATCCAGTCATCTGTCGAAGGACATTTATGTTGGTACCATAGCTTGGCTATTATAAATAGAGCTGTGATGAACATGCTGACCATGGGGTTAGGTTTAGGGTTATTGTTAGGGTTAGGAATTAGGTTTAGGTTTAGGTGTTAGGGTATCCCTTTGACATGATGATTTCTATTCCCTTGGGTATATACCCAGTAGTGAGATTGCTGGATCATATGGTAGTTCTGTCTGTGGTAGTTTGAGGAACCTCCATACTGTTTTCCATAGTGGCTGTGCTAATTTACAATCCAACCAACAGGTAGAAGAGTAGCCCTTTTCCCACATCCTCTCCAGCATTTGTTATTCATGGTCTTT
The DNA here is from genome assembly GCF_000696425.1 of Galeopterus variegatus. NCBI lineage: Eukaryota > Metazoa > Chordata > Mammalia > Dermoptera > Cynocephalidae > Galeopterus > Galeopterus variegatus. Next base: position 259,868 of record NW_007728771.1, on the reverse strand, counting down.
TTAATTATGGCCAGTCTAACTGGGGTGAGATGTTATCTCAATGTGGTTTTGATTTGCATCTCTCTGATGACTAGTGATGCTGAGCATTTTTTCGTGTGTTTGTTGGCCAATTGTACATCTTCCTTTGAAAAATGTTTATTCTCTGCTTTGCCTGTTTTTTTTAATTGGATTATATGTTTTTTTCACTGTATAGTTGTTTGCATTCTTTGTATATTCTGGATATTAAACCCTTGTCAGATATATAGCTTGCAAATATTTTCTCCCATTTCGTTGGTTGTCTTTCCACTCTGTTGATTGTTTCTTTTGCTGTGCAGAAGCTTTTTATTTTGATATAATCCTGTTTGCTTAGTTTGTTGTTTTTGCTTGTGCTTTTAGGGTCTTATTCATAATGTCTTTGCCCAGTCCTACCTCCTGGAGTGTTTTCCCTATGTTTTCCTTTAGTAACTTTATGGTTTCAGGTCTTATATTTAAGTCTTTAATGCATTTTGAGTTGATTTTGTTATATCATGAGAGGTATAGGTCCAATTTCATTCTTCTGCATATGGATGTCCAGTTTTCTGAGCACCATTTATTGAAGAGGCAGTCTTTTCCCTGATGCATGTTCTTGTTGCCTTTGTCAAAGATCAGTGGCTGTAAGTATGTGTGTTGACTCCTAGGTTTTCTATTCTGTTCCATTGGTGTGAGTGTCTGTTTTTATGCCAGTACCATGCTGTTTTGTTTACAATAGCTTTGTAATACAATTTTAAATTGTGTAGTGTTATGCCTCAAGCTTTATTTTATAAAACACTACTGAAAGACATTAAAGAGGACACAAAAGGGTATAAAGACATACCATGCTCTTATATGGGAAGAGTTAACATCATGAAAATTTCCATTCTACCCAAAGCAATCTACACATCCAATGAAACCCCCATCAAAATACCAATGACATTCTTCACAGAAATAGAAAAAGCAATCATAACATTCATATGGA
>NW_007728771.1:255169-258752 GCF_000696425.1 Galeopterus variegatus | reverse complement strand
TCAAAATACCAATGACATTCTTCACAGAAATAGAAAAAGCAATCATAACATTCATATGGAATAACAAAAGACCCTGAATAGCCAAAGCAATTCATTGCCCTTTAAAAAGATTCACCTGGTTGCTTTTACTGTCATATTCAGCCTTTGATAATGCATGTAAAGTCAGAATTGCAGGTTGTGATTATATAGAAGCAGTACTCTAAAGCAACTTATTCAGTTTTCATGTCTGCAAATGTACGTGTACATACAGGTCCACTTCTTTCAAAACAAGACATAGCATCACTTAATAAACTTACAAATATGTTGTGAAATTCAATGTGTTTCTTGAAAACAGTTCAAAATAATGATTATTATTCTAAATAACCATACCTAAGATGAGCGTGTCTCATTGTCTCTCTCTCTCCTCATAAATCTGTTGTCCTTCACATGACCCTAATATAAAAATATTAAACCAATTGTCATGTCTAAAAATAAGATAATCATCTTTTTTTTTTTAACCCATGCAAATGATGGCAGGTCATAATCTTTTCCAGAATACATAACAATGCAAAGAATACAAAATCACATAAACCTTATTGAAAAAAGGAAAATCAAATTATATTGATTCTCAAGGCCCTCCTGAAAGCAATACAACAGGGAAGCACATTATGATCAAAGTGGTCCAGGTTGAGAAAAACCTAATTGTCTTTATTGGTAAGACAATCATCACTCAAGTCTCATAACAAATATTTGCCACCCTAAGGCACACATTTATTTTAGAAATAAATTAAAACTTTGATCTAGGGTAATTATAGAAAGAGTTTACAACAGAATTTTCCACACAATTTATGTAGGCAATTGACACGTTTTTAAAGAAAAATAGAATGAATATAGTGTCACAGTAGTTAATATCATTAAATCATTCATATTAACATGAATTAGCTGTTATCAAATCTATCCTGCAGCACATGCAACAGGCAAAGGACTGGTATTCATTGTATAGTGGGTACAGGTACAAATCACCAACCAAAAAGACAAACAGTCCTCTACAGAAAAAGATGAGGATAGGAACAGGCGATTCACAGAAGTAAAATAGCCAATAATATATAAAGGATGAAGGAAGTCACCAGTACTTAAAAAATTGGAAATAAAGTCAATTATTTGTTTTCCTACAGAAAATTGGCCAAATGCAAAAATCTGAGAACACTATTTCTGAGGAAGTATAATAGAGAAACACTTTTTTACATCAAATTTGAACATACTTTTTGACCCTGCAATCTAGGAATCTAGATTCCTAGGAATCTAATATGCAGAAATGGATTTAAAATGGTGGTAATGGATGTGGTTTGGAGGGCTTTAAAAGGTGAGTGAATGAGGTTAGCCTCTCTGCTCTCTCTGCTTCCACTGTCTTGCAATGTGAGGGGTCAATGCTACCGCCACCACCAGATATGTTCCTTGGACTGTGGATTTCCCAGCCTCAGAAATTGTAAGCAAATAAATCACATTTTCTTATAAATTACCCACTTCGGGTATTTTGACATAAGCAACAGAAATGGACTAAAGCTGAGATATTAAACATAAGTGTATAAACATGGGATTATTAAATTTTGCTTTTTCCACTTGCCATCTACATGCTCTGAGTGTTCATATAACATATTTAGTTTTATAAGTACAGGCTATATTTTAACTTAATGATTAATTTTCCTTGAAAATAGCATAAGTAATGACAGAAGGGAACAAAAATTTGAAAAGAAGCATTGCATTTAACCACGATGTCTATAAAGTGGATTTCAGTTCTGCTGCTGCTACAGCTGAGTTGTTACTCCAGTTCTGGGAGTTTGGAACAGGTGCTGGTGTGGCCAATGAAATTGAGCCACTGGATCAACTTAAAGGCAATATTGGATGAGCTTGCCCAGAGGAGTCATGAGGTGAGTATTCTCAGACTTTTATCTTCCATTTTTCTTGATCTCAACAAACCATCTGGTATTAAACGTGATAATTTTCCTACATCATACACTAGAGATGAATTGGAGGATTTTGTCACACGATGGATCAATAAATGTATATATGATGTGCCAAAAGATACACATTGGACATATTTTTCATTACTGAAAAAAATTCTTTGGAAATATTCTGATTGTTATGAAAATCTCTGTAAAGATGTAGTTTTGAACAAGAAACTTATAACAAAACTACAAGAATCTTGGTTTGATGTCATTCTTGCAGATGCCATTGGTCCCTACAGTGAGCTTCTGGCTGAGCTACTTCAAATACCATTGTGTGCAGTCACCGTTTCTGTCCTAGGTACACATTGGAAAAGTATGGTGGAGGCCTTCTATTCCCTCCTTTCGATGTACCTATCCTTATGTCAGAATTAAGTAGTCAGGTGACATTCATGGAGAGGGTAAAAAATACATTATGTGCACTTTATTTTGATTTTTGATGCCAAACATTTAATATGAAGAAGTGGGATCAGTTTCATAGTGAAGTCCTAGGTAAGTCACGTTTTTAATCAGTGGTGTGAAGTCCTAACTTTCCTTGCACCCTCGAAGCTGAGCTTGTATAAATATAAAACTAGAGGAATTTGTCCATTATAGGTGAGATGATAAAATTAAAATATAAATGACCTAATAATCTCACAAATATTTTGAAAAGGCTTACATTAAGGGTCAATTAAAACCCAGTGACCCATAAATAGTACAGAACATTCCTGGAAGTTAGACCACTATAAACCGAAGCACTTAGAATTTCTGTAAGCAATGATACATTCATTTTACATACTTTTTCTTTTTTTTCGGGTTATAGAACGTCAGTAGACACCTTCCTAATATCTTGAAGAACAAAGACATGGAGATTAAGGAGTTACATATCTAGACAACCATGGAGCATTGATGGAATTGTTTTCTCTTGTGTAAATTAGTTTCCTTATCTAAAATTAAAATATTTATTTTCATATTAGCTAAAAGATTCCTTCATAGTTAAGAGATACTGTATCCTTATCCCAGACTGAAAAACTTATACTTTAAGGCTTCTAATATTTCCAAATTCCTTCACTAATTACTTATAAATTATCCATTTTAAAGGCCTAAAGCCTTGTTGAATTGCGGACATACATGTAATCAGTCTGTTTTTTTAATATATTTCTCCATTAAAAAATAAAAGTGAACCTGAACTAAGGGTGAACACGAATCTCTATTTGTGTAATTTCTGAAAGTTTTACAGATGCCATTTGCAAATATTTCTGTATAATAAACAAACATTATTAACCTCCTAACATGAACCAAAAGCAGTAATCAGTACAAGGAATTCAGTCTCAAAAACCTCATTCACTTTGAAAACCAAAGATCTAGGACCAAATTGCTACATTGTAGAAACTGTATTGAGTAGTTCTGGGAAAGCTGTTTCCATGGGTATGGTACCATTACTTGATTCTTAAACTAAAATAGTTGTTTACATTTGCGTCTGTTACTTTTGGAGATTTAGAGAGAAAACAAATGCATGTTTAATTCTATAAGTGGCTTGTTTTGTTTGTTTGTTTGTTTGTTTCCTTTTTGTCTTTTTTCATGACCGGTAACGGGATCGCAACCCTCGGTGTCGTGCCCGC
>NW_007728771.1:252918-253793 GCF_000696425.1 Galeopterus variegatus | reverse complement strand
CTACTGGGGTTTGGAATTACCTCATCCACTCACCAAATTTTGATTTTGTTGGATGACTCCATGGCAAACCAACCAAACCCTGGCCTAAGGTAAATTTATTCCTTTTTTTTGTTTGTTTGTTTGTTTTGTTTGCTTTGCATTTTTAGTGGGAATGCCTCTGCATTCTTCATTCAGAGTGTTTGACTCACACTGAGAGAGATATGGGACATGGGGTAAAGCAACCCAGCAATTAGAAACTCATATATCGCTATACCATCACCAGTATCTGACTTCAAATATTATTAGAGAAAAAAGAGGTATCTGGGTGACATTGAGAATAGGGTAAATTAAAGTAAGACCTTCATTAGTCAAGACATAAAAAAGTATCAGTCATTCATTCAAACATTATTTATAAAGTGACTAGCACACGTGAAAGGTAAGTGCTGGATATACCGAAAAACAAAGTAGGCACAGCTTCTGCCCCACAAAACCTTAAATTCTATTTGGAAAGAAAGAATAGAAGCAACTAATGCAAATTTTGTGAAAAATATTTTTAAAAGAAAGAATCACAATGCTAAGAGAACATTCAGTAGGGATCACAGAAAGTGAACCAACATCATCAGTAGTAACAATGAGACCTGAATCATGCGCAGGAATAGTTCAAGGAATGAGGGGGAGAAGAAGGCACCAAAGGAAAAGCAGTCAGAGTTGTGAGGAAAGCTCCCAAGTCTCCAAGTTTAGTTAGCAGGAAATTGAATAAAGAGTCAGATTTGAATGAAGAGGTAATTTGGAACCAGATAATAGGAATCAGTTTCAAATATCTAATAAGGCTATTGAGGAGTCAGGGAAAATAGTTGAGCTAGGGAGAGATATAATCAGATTTACTTTAAAAAAAA
>NW_007728771.1:250505-251877 GCF_000696425.1 Galeopterus variegatus | reverse complement strand
TTAAAATGTCTCTGGCACTTAGTCAGTGATCCAGAATTAATGTTGACTACTGACATTATTGCTATTTGTGTTGTTATTACTAAGACTGTTATTTTCTTAATAAGTGCCAGACACTTTAGATAAAAATCTCATTTAGTAGGAAGTGGTAATAACACAGATTAAGTCTATATTCTCAAGCAAAGTCCTAGAGAACAGAAATCCTATGACCTTGTTTAAAACCAAATGTATAAGTTTTGGCAATAAGATGTACAAGATGAAATGCTAAACTTTTACTGTGAGAGTTAGATGCTGTTCACCAGTATTCTAGCTTAAAAAGAAGGCTGTTCTTCAACAATGTAAATGTGTAGCCCCAACAATATTTTCAGCAAAATCCGTTGTTTACTTGCTCTTACCCAAGCCTTAAATTATTTCTCATTCAAGAACCGAGTTGTACATCAAAGAGCATAAAAGGAATGGTTTACCTTAATGGAGTAGGTATTTTCGGCCTTATGCCAAGACGATAAGACATTTCAATAAAGTTCACTTGGGGAAATTGGGTCTTAAGATCAAAGCTGTGTGACAGAATGAACACAGAGAAAATGTCCATTATGTATATAAGGGGGCTTCAAAAAGTTCATGGAAAGTTTGCATTATCTTTTATTTCTATTTGTCCATAAACTTTCTGAAGTATCCCTGTATACCCCTATACTTGAATGATTTCCTGATGCACATAAAGGGGAAATGTCAGTGCTATAAGAAGGGAGGAAAGAAGAGGAGGAAGTGGAAAACAGGAGAAGGATGAAGAATCACACAAACAATATTTACTTACTATATTATACTTATATATACTTATATTATATACTTATATTATTATATTATATACTTACATAGTATATAATATAACATACTTATTATAATACTTCTTATTTGACATTAAAAGTACTTTTTTCTCCAAAATTACTTGCTTTTCCATTAATTATTAGATGCTCAGATAATCTCTGTACTTTAAAAAACTAAAAGACATTCTGCAAATTGCATCAAGTGTCTTAAAAATTGTTATACTCTTTGGCTATATGATACTCATATGAAAATATACAGAAAAAATAAGCAAGATGTACAAAATCAATATTTATAGCAATTATTTATAAAAGTAACCATTGGAAGTAACCTGAATGCCCAACATAAAAAAATGATTAAATAACTTTATACATATGAGTATATCAGACCATTGCAATTGCTTTACTAAAGAAGCCTTAAATACACTGTCAGCCATAATAGGTTTCATAGGAAACAGGGGTTTAAAGAAAATAAATTATAAGATCACATTTTTGTGAGATGAAAAAGGATTACTATTAGGATTACTATTTTCTTTTTTATTTTCTTTCTTTCTTTT
>NW_007728771.1:248322-249129 GCF_000696425.1 Galeopterus variegatus | reverse complement strand
TTTTTTTAAATATTTTTTCATACTTTTTCAAACTTTTATAAAATGAGTTTGTATTATTTTCATAAGGATGTCACAGAATAAGAATAACTAGACCATGTCAGAAATTAATCTGTAAACAGAATTTATACTACTATATTATTACAAGAAACCATCTTCTAATGGATGAATAAAGAAAGCATTGAACACAAGGTAGTTTAAATGTTGCCACAGGTCACTGGAATCACACAGAATACATGGATGTCCCAGGTGAGTTATAGAAATAGTACAGTGACCTTCATCTTGAAACTGATGTCATCAGGTTAAAATCATACTTTTGAAGAATATTCTAGACGATATATAGTCAGCACAGTTGAACTTTGGAGAATTTTCCTCTTTTCTTTTTTCTCTAAAATCAGTTTTAAAAATAAGCTTTACATCCATGATTAATATTAGAAAGTATATTTTCTATGTTCAAAATGTTTGGTCATTATTTTACAGAGAGAAAAGAACAAATAATAAATATAAAACACAAGGAAAAGCAAAAAAATAGACGAGTACTGTATATGATTTTGACAAGATATCAAGGAAAATTTGTCTCCTCTACATGTCTTTTTTTTTTTTTTTTGGTGGGAAAGTACATTAAGCAATATGAAATCATTCTTGTACAGAAAGTAGTTAAATGCAAAAATTGTCACAAATCAGGAACACAAGGGAGAATAAATCTTAAATAAATTCAAGCAAACACAGGGAGAGTCGCCAGCAGAGAAAAAGAAAGGAAGAGGATGTCTGTCTCCACAGAGCCCATTTCATAGTGATAGAAGAGATATC
>NW_007728771.1:245444-247423 GCF_000696425.1 Galeopterus variegatus | reverse complement strand
CAAATCAACAGGGTAACCATTATTCTTTCAGAGGGAAAAAAGAAATCTAGGGTGATTAGAGGGGGGAGGGGGGAGAGGAAGAGGAGATGGGGCAGGATTGGACAAGGGGCATAAAGAATAATTACAATTTATAACAATATATATGCTAGCAATATTGATTTGATCAACATATCAATGTTGAACCCCAAAAATATGTATAATCAATTTTGATTCAATATTTTTTTTAAAAAAAGCCTGGGTACAATATATTCTAAAATATCTCCCTCTCATTGCTGTATAATGACTCTATTTTATTTCTTGCTTCCATAAACACAAATACACACACAAACACTTGCACAAATATGCACAGCAGAGGAAATCAATCTCGTATCACACATCTCTTTCCAAAAGAACTGAGTGAAGAGGTCTATTAAAAAACAGGCACTACTGAAAGCAATATAGAGGCTCCTCAAAAATTAAAACTAGAATCACCATATGATCCAGAAATTCAACTTAGGGATATATAGCTATGAGAATGGAAGCCAAGATCTCAAAGACATATGTCCACACCCGTGTTCATACCAACACTATTCACAAGAGCTAAAAGGTGGAAACAACCCAAGTGTCCATTGAAGGATGAATCAATAAACACTGTGGTATATATGTGCAATGGAATATTACTCAGCCTTTAAAAAAACCCCAAAAACAGGAAATTCTGACACATGCTGCAACATAAACCTTCACATTATTATGCTAAGTCAAATAAGCCTGTCACACACAAAAAAAACCAAATACTGTATGATACCACTTACATGATGTATCTAAACTAGTCAAATTCATAGAAATAGAAAGTAGGATGGTGGTTGCCAGGTGATGGCAGAGAGGAAAATGGAGAGTTGTTTAATGGGTTGAAAGTTTAATGTTGCAAAAAGAAAGTTATGGAGATCGGTAGCATGACAATATAAATATACTTACCACTACTACTTGTACACGTAGAAATGGTTAGGATGGCAAATATTGTACTATGTATGTTTCACCACAGCCACTACTCTAAGTAATTTCTGATAATTTTTTTCTCCTTAGTTTCTTGTAGCAATCTTTTCAATAGTGTTTGCTATACTGTTGCTCTATGGTGATAGAGCAAATTCTTTCTTCACAGAAAATGGAAGACATTGTCCAGAGCTCTGGAGGAAATGGTGTTGTGTGTTTACTCAGGTCAATGTTTCCTGACATAACAGAAGACAGGGCCAAAGTGATTGCATCATGCCTTGCCCAGGTTCCACAGAAGATTAGGTAAAGTGCCTTAATGGTGCACAACTATTAAATGAGTCTGTTAAACTCTGTAAAGTGTCTGATTACAGAAAAGTCCTATGTGGAGGTAAACTGTTATCATAGCTCCAATTATCTCAGATAGCTTAAACACAAAAATACTGTCAGATGCTAAAATAGAACAGAGGTTGTTTTTCATTGATAATAACTTTGGCTTTAACATTGTGATCAGAAAGAAATACATTTAAGAGGTGCAGGTGAAGTTGCTGGAGTGAGCAGGACCTAAAGCCGTGTTGGGACCTAAAACCACCTGGGCTTCATCACAATTGCATTCAACCTGATTGAACTCAGTCTAAGTACAGGAAATGTGACCTCAGTCTTTTAATAGTTCTCATTATTTAACCTCTCTTGTCTTATTTCCTTATCTGTCATGTGGAAGCATTTAACTAGATCTCTTAACCTATTTAGAAATCTAAAATGTTATAATTTGAAATCCGAGTCTTCATAGAATAAGATATTTTCTTTGCCTAACAGGTCTTATGGAGATGTGATGGCAAGAAACCAGACACCACAGGACTCAATACCTGGCTGTACAATTGGATCCCCCAGAATAACCTTCTTGGTAAGAATCTGGAGAACAACCACTTAAAACATGAGTAACAGCAAATTAGAGTGATAATAATTCAACAGAAACCAACTGATTAACCATCAATTATTGAAAAACTCAAGAA
>NW_007728771.1:242604-245353 GCF_000696425.1 Galeopterus variegatus | reverse complement strand
TTTAACTAGATCTCTTAACCTATTTAGAAATCTAAAATGTTATAATTTGAAATCCGAGTCTTCATAGAATAAGATATTTTCTTTGCCTAACAGGTCTTATGGAGATGTGATGGCAAGAAACCAGACACCACAGGACTCAATACCTGGCTGTACAATTGGATCCCCCAGAATAACCTTCTTGGTAAGAATCTGGAGAACAACCACTTAAAACATGAGTAACAGCAAATTAGAGTGATAATAATTCAACAGAAACCAACTGATTAACCATCAATTATTGAAAAACTCAAGAATAAAACCTTTATATTTATTCTCCAGTCCTAAGAAAAAAAGAATAAACTATAACGGTTGGTATTTTATTATACATAGTCACATTCTTTATGACTAGAAACAAAGTATCTTTATTTCAATCGTAGTTACAATCTCACAAAGAATTTTTTTGAAAATTTCCTGTGTAGTCTCTCCCTGTCTCTTACTTCTGTCATTCCACCTACTCTTTTCTGTACTGGAAAAGTATTTAAAATACTACTGATAAATAATGCTCTTATTTTATTACAAGTTACTCTGGATTTCCTATGGGAATAAATTCACAGTCTTTATCATGAAATCATAGCACATTTCAGGATGAATGGTGGCCTGTCCTACCTTTGATTGCAGCACCAACTCTATCCCACTTCCTGATTCCTTAGAGATTGACATATCAGACTCAGTCACTTCACTATTTCTCTAACAGAACACGTTCTTACATGAACTGTGCCTTTTCTTGGGGAGCAGGGGGGACATGCAGTCTCTTTTATCCACAATGGGCTATTTCTATTTGTCCACTCAGAAATCTTGTATTCATTGTCCAAGTCTCTAGGCACACACCCTCTTCCACGAAGCCTTCACTTACTTCCTCAGTGGACTTAGCAGCTTCTTCCTCTGCATTAAGAAAGCAATTTCAGTGCAGTTCGATGGGTGTAATAATCTTTCATTTACAAAATACGGCCCCTTTCAGTGACTTATGCTGTGCATTTCTTATTTTATTGCTAATAATTATAATTAATAATTTTACTGAGTATCACTCAATTCTAGGTCATCCAAAAAACAAAGCTTTTATAACTTGTGGTGGAGCCAATGGCATCTATGAGGGGATCACTGTAGGAGCCCTATTGTGGGCATTTCTTTGTTTGGGGAACAAGCTGATAACATGGCTCACATGAAGGCCAAGGGAGCAGCTGTTAGATTGGACTTCAAAATAATGTCAACTACAGATTTGCTCAATGCATTGAAGACAGTCATCAATGACACTTCACAACTTTCATATATTTGTATATGTGTATATGTATGTGTGTGTGTGTGTATGTGTGTGTGTGTATATATATATATATATATTTACACACACACACACTACATAGTAGGTATAGAAACATTTCCACATGAAGGTCAAGATGGCAGCAGTGAGTCTAACATAAACACAGTGAAGAGTACAGATTTGCTTGATGCTTAAAGACAATCAGTGATAACCCGTTGTGAGGGTCCCAATAATTTTTGTATTTTTTTGGCTGTTTTGGTGGAAAAGTTTGTCAGAGGTTTAAGGATGTGTACAAATTTTGAAATAGCCAATAAGTAGAATGAGAATAGTTGCAGATGGTAACAGAAAGATTACAAGGAAGCATTAAGAACAAAATTGAAGCAGGGAACATAGATGCTACAATAGTCGTAAACAAACTTTCAGTTATGACTTTCTTACAGCATAAGAACTCATCACTTTTTTAAATAATTTTTCTTGTGGATACATATAGATAGTAAAAAAGTTACTATAGTGAAGCAAGTTAACACATCCATCACCTCACATATTTACTCACATTCTTGTTTATTTAAACTCTTTTAAAATGGTTTATTTTCATAAATCAGCGTGTCATAATCAGTGTCTACTTCCCATAAAATTTAACACTTCCTACATTTTCTATGCTAATATTTTGACCCCACAAATGGTGAACAGTTAGGGTTTTCAAATTTACCCAATCAAAACTATTGAAAACAGAAGATACAACTATATATGTGGCTATATTCTTAATTCTTCTGGTTGTAGTTGTTTTAGTCAAATTTGGAAGAATTATAAAGTCAAAAAGTAATTGACTTCAAATAAATAACTTGAAATATTCCTTTTTAAATACCAAAATTTCTGAAACCAGAAACATTTGATTTCCAGATTATTTCACTACATACATTAATTTCAGTTATGCTGTTACTGTTGTATTCTTATCAATAATATTATGTATATATTTTCCACTTTTATTTCATAGTGACTTTAAAAGTACAGTAAGCATTTACATTTTTAAAATAGTGTTATTTTAATTTTAGCAAAGCTATTGTTTATCCTAATGGGCACCATGAAAAGCATATTATCTTTTTTATTTTTTTGAAAAGAAATATATCTTTCATTTATTGATTTAATTTGAAAATATGTCTCTCTAGTATAGAAGTCTTTCTACATTTTTTTAAATTTTTAATAAATGTAATGCTGGTATTAAAAACAGGATAATTTTTCTATTAGCTGATATATATCAAGTGTGTATGATAGGACATGCATTGTACTAGTTCTTTGAATGTATTATATAACTTTTCGTTACAGCCTTTCCCTATTGCATTACAAAAATATATCAGGATTAGTGCCCTCCTCTGAAAAACTCAGTTCTCGCACTATGCTTTTTAAAATAACAGGGAGATAAGTTACCCCCATTGCCATTGCTATAGTGCCATTCTATAG
>NW_007728771.1:183670-241360 GCF_000696425.1 Galeopterus variegatus | reverse complement strand
CCAATCTCTAGGTTAAAAATACTTGCTGACTCCCAGTTTCTCTCTTCACATGTTGAAATCCTGTGCATCTCACAAATTCTAGCCCATAAACTAAGATCTTTACAGCCATCAATGAAGAAAACAATCTATTATTCTTTCACTTTCATGTGACACTCATTTTTAACATCTGCATGAAAATTTTACATGTTTATCTTTTCTAGTTCATTCTTAAGGTTGAAGTATTGATGTCTGTTTGATTTTCATTCAGCTCTAAAGAGAATGTTACATGGTTATCTACCATTCGTCATGAACAGCCTGTGAAGCCTCTGGAACAAGCAGTCTTCTGCATCAAGTTTCTCACGTGCCACAAAGGAACCAAGCACCTGCGGCCAGCTTCCCACGACCTTACCTGGTTCTAGTACTACTCTTTAGATGTGATTGGGTTCCTGCCTGGCCTATGTAGTAATTGTTACTTTCCTTGTTAGAAAATGTTGCTTATTTGGTTATCAAAAGTTTGCTAGGACAGGAAAGGGGAGAAAGAGGGAGTAGAGCTCTTTGAAACCTAAGGCTAGTGGTTGTGATAGGTGAGGCCATTCCATTTAATTCAACCACTATGGATCAAGCTGGGGCAAGATTCTCCTCATTTTACAAGAACTGCGCCTTCCAGATTTACCCAGGAATTTTACTCTTGCTTAATATTAAGCAACTATGCTCAAATAAGTCTACTTTAATGCTGACTTATGCATAATTTCATAACTTAAAAAATGAGACTCACTGGAACCTCAGCCTGTTGATTTGAGAAGAGCAGGACGCCTGATGTTTTTCCTGTGCACTTTAAGAAATATCTTCTATATTAATAAAATGCAATCAAACGAAATATTTGTGTCCCTTTCAAAGAAAACCAGAGCCAGATCCTTGTTAAAGCTGGCAAGACAGATTTTATTCTCACTACTAAAGTAGAGGATAGAGACTTCAGTATAAACTTAACTCAACTTCAACTAAGACAAAGGTGCCTGAGGTTTTTAAAGGGAAAACAGTTAAAAAATGAAAATAGAGTATGGATAGTGAAAAAGAGGGAACCAAAAACAGGCTAGTTGACTACTGGAAATGGAAAATTACAAAAGGGGTTAGTGGAAAATAACTGAAAATGGTCCGACACGGTAGGTTAGACAATGTACATTTTGCAGTTTGGCAGAATCATGTTTTCTTGAGCTAACAGACTCAGCATGGATATTGAAGTCACCTTTAGAAACACTACTCTTTACCTACTGCAGATAAAATCTGTACTAAACTTGGTCAAGCCTCTTAGAATGGTGTTTGGGCAAGTCCTCTGAGCTGCATGAGAGTTTCCAACTCAGATCCATCATGAAATACAAAATATTTTTACATGGAATTTTTCTTCGTTTCAAAAATTCTCCATGGTCCTAAACTGGCTTCCTACCTAAAACTACACAACCTGGCAAAATCTTTGGTTAGAAATACAAAAGATGGTTTCCTCACAAGGCCTTGAATATGCTTAAATTACTATTTTCACTTTACTGAATGACTCTTTGTAATTGGAAAGTAAGACACAAAATAAAAGGAGACGAGTTTTCTTTGGTTAGGAATGACAGGTAGGACCCAACAAGTTTAATTCAGTCTCTCTAAATTATAATATTAGATTTCTCTCCTCCTGTAAAGAGATCTCTCATTTCCTGGCCTTTCTTTGTCAAGTCAGATACTTCCAACTACTTGAACACCTGGGATACTGAGGATATGAAAACTACACAACACATAGAAACATAAATTTTAGATGGAATAAAGAGCCAAATATTTTTGTAAAACAATTTTTAAAGTCTAATCTAGAGAAAGCATTTTAATTAGCAAAAAGATCTTCAAATCTTGCCTTTAAATATTGGTATTCAGGACCTTTGCACTCAGAGCACAGATTGCAAAGCAAACCACAAAAAAGAACAAAACCAACTTAAGAGCATTTCTTCTGCCTGACAAAAGATATGTTCAAACAGTTGGATGAAAGAGAAGCATTGCTTCCAGATTGATACATGCAGAAGATTTTTACAGCACTTTACTATATGCAAAATTATTTTTAGCGATAATAACTAATGAAACTAATTATAATAATAATGTCTAGAAAAGAAATAGACTACGAATATTTTCTTGTTGTTGTTTTTCCTTTTGACAGCTGGCTGGTGCAGGGATCAAACCCTGTCCTTGGTGTTACCACGACCACTGTCTAAACAACTAGCTAACCGGCCAGCCTCTTTTCTATACTTTGAATATATAATTATGCTGCGGAAAGGGAAATAATAAAGTAAAAAGTAAAGTTCAAAAGAAAAAAAGTAATGCATTCATGCTCTTTAATTACAATAATGTTTTTGTTTTTGTTTTTAAGAAAAGAGTGGGAAATCTTATAGATACATATTAGTTTGAGGCAATAATGAAGCTGTACATACACTACCCAAGCCAAGTTTCAGTCTATTTCTGTTTTTTTAATGAAGTAACTTCTGTGAATTCATTGATGATTTTGTCAAAATAAGTCTTCTTTGCAATTCTTAGACCATATAGCCAGATACATAAATCTATATCCATTCACAGGTGATCAAAAAATTCTTTCATTTGTTTTAACTTTAAACAGTCTTTTCACAGAAAGCTACATGTACATACACACAGGAAAATATGTAAATGCAAAGATACACTTGACAGAGAGTCATAAAAAATTATATATTAAATTACAAAAATTGCAATATTGTCCATGTGTTTGTTTATTCAAGATTAATTCTAGAAGCTTTCAAATTTTTCTGAATCAAAAACATTGAAACAGAAACTAACTCATCACATAAAATGGCAGAATTGAAGTAACTTTCCTCATCTTTACAATTTTGCATTAGTCTTATATCTAATATACTGCATAAAGGCATGAATATACAGGAACCACAGAGATTGAAGACAAAAATTAAATATTTCTCAGCTTAATTTTAAAAATAACACATGAAGCTGAGTTTATCTGTGTCAGGAACTAACTGTATAATTAGGAGTTTTGGAATTAATTTTCATCTAGAACTCAATGTTTATTAAAGGATAGGTATTGCAAACATACTGACTAGAAGCTTCCTTCTTATATTCTTTAGTTTATATTCTATAGTATTCTTAAATATATTCCGTAGCATATATTTTTATAACCCAACTATAATCACAAAAGTTACTGAATAATAATAAAGTAGGGTGGAGACTTAAAAGAGAGGTGTCTTCCAGCCTCTACTTCCGTACAGAGACACTCCACAGCCCACTACTGATTAAGTTTGACATTCATTCAGCCAGCTGGCAAAGGAGAAATGTTTACAGGATCATGATTCAATATTGGAAATCTATATTTGAATCATAGAGACACTGAACATAAAACTGGTACCACCTACACCACCCCTCTACTCATACAGCCATCAAACCAGCACTGGAGTGACCAGTGATTTCATGCCTCACCTATGGTGGATATTAATTTTAACAATCCAAAGTATATGAAAATGTACCATCGATTTAATTGTAAATCCCTAATTATTAATTTTTTTGATCATCTTCTTGGGTTTACGATCCATTCAGGTTGTTTTTTTCACACACTGCATTAATTTTCTGTTGTGGCATTTTTCTACTAACTCCGCCTTGGTACAGCAAAGTTACAAAGGGTAAATTTGTTATTCATAACCAATCTAGAATCCTGAGTCATGCTGACAGAGGCTCACAGTTACTGGAAAAGAAACAAGATCAATAAAGGTCATACACACTGGTAAAAAATAATGAGAAATCTTAGGTCAGAGGAGATGAGCTTTGGATCTGGATTGGCCAATCAAAATGAGAACACACAGGTTGCAGAAATCAGGATAGAATAAGATCAAAATCCAGACAAACACATGGAATCAATTTATAAGCACTTCAGTGAACCATAGAATGAGTAGTTAAGGCGAAGAAAACCATGAGAAACAAGAGAGTTTTAGAAGTACAGTGGGTAATCAGAAAGGCTCTGATGTGAGGTATTAACAAATCACACAGACGGTTCAATTAGTTCACCAACAAATCCTAGAGGTATCAGTTGTTTCAATAAGGAAAACAAAACCTCTAATTATCTTTACTTCTGATCTTGTTCATTTTTTTGTTAATCTATTCAATTCCATTTTATTTCACATAATCAATTACATTTCATATAATCAGTGAATGCATTTCTGTTTTCAAGAATTTAATACTGGCTCATTTTATATTTATCCTTCTCACCCTATGTCATTCTTGCCTTATGTTAATAATTGTTTCATTTATGAACATTTTTAATCATTTTGAAAATCTAATACTGAGTTTTTCCTCTACCTGAAATCCTTGGGCGCAAATCTTCTTATTTTGTGTAATTAGTTATTTCCGTGTGTGGTTTTCAGAAGTTAATCTTCAACAGACTTTGATTTCTGCAAAAATTCATGTCCTGTGTTGTGAAATCATGTTTTCAGAGTGCTTTTTCATTAGCATATTCATCATTAATCATAATCCTTCCCCATGCCCTCCACCTGACCTAGCACTACCCAATACCCTCCCTCCCTCCCATCCATCACTAGTATCCTTAGAATTGTTCTCTCCTTCTGAAAGTTCAATGTACAACTGATCTTTTTTCTTCCTTCCTTCCTTCCTTCCCTTCTTTCTTTTTCCCTTCCCTCCTTCCTTCTCTTTCTTTTCTTCCTTCCTTCTTAGCACACAGTCATGAGTGAGAAAATGTGGTATTTCTCATTCTGTGTCTGGCTTATTTCACTTAACATAATTTTCTCCAGGCTCATCCATATTGCTGAAAATGGGAGAATTTCATTCCTCTTTATGGCTAAGTAGTATTCCATTGTGTATATATATCACATCTCCCTTATCCAGTTGCCCATCAACGAACATTTAGATTGGTTCCATAGCTTGGCTACTATAAATAGAACTGTGATGAACATAGAGGGCAGCTTCTACATGACGATTTCCATTCCTTTGGATGTATACCCAGTAGTGGGATTCCTGGATCTTATGGTAGTTCTATCTGTACTTGTTTGAGAATCTTAGATACTATTTTTAGTAATGTCTGTGCTAATTTACAGTTCTAATTTACAGTAATGTCTCTGTATCCTCCCCAGCATTTGTTATTTGTGACCTTTTTTAATAATGGCCAGTCTAACTGGGGTGAGATGATATCTCACTGTGATTTTGATTTGCATTTCCCTGATGATTAGTGGTGCTAATCATGTACCTGGTGCATTTTTTTCATGTACCTGTTGGCCATTAGTATGCTATCCTTTGAAAAATGTCTATTTATCTCCTTTGCACATTTTTTAATTGCATTATTATTATTATTATTTTTTACTGAATACTTGTTTGAGTTCCTTATATATTCTGGATATTAATCTTTTGTCATATGCATAGTTTGCAAATATTTTCTCCCACTTCATAGGTTGTCTTTCTGCTTTGTTGATTGTTTCCTTGGCTGTGCAGAAGCTTTTAAGTTTGATATAATCCCATTTGTTTATCTTTTCTTTTCCTGCCTGTGCTTTTGAGGTCTTATTCATAAAGTCATTGTGCAGTCCTATTTACTGAAGTGTTTTCTGTATGTTTTTTTTAGTAATTCTATGGTTTGGGGTCTTATATTTAAGTCTTTAATCCATTTTGAGTTGATTTTGGTATATGGTGAGAGGTACAGGTGCAGTTTCATTCTCCTGCATATGGATATCCAGTTTCTCCAGCACCATTTATTGAATAGGCAGTCTGTTCCCCAATATATGTTCTTCTTGCCTTTGTCAAAGATCAGTTGGTTGAGGGCCAACCAGTGGCTCACTTGGGAGAGTGTGGTGCTGATAACACCAAGGCCACAGGTTTGGATCCCTACATAGGGATGACCTGTTAGCTCGCGTGGGAGAATGTGTTGCAGACACCACCAAGTCAAGGGTTAAGATTCCCTTACTGGTCATTTTTTTAAAAAAAAGATCAGTTGTAAATATATGGGATGATTACTGTTTTTTTTATTCTATTCTATTGATCTGAGTGTCTATTTTTATGCCAGTACTGTGCTACTGTGGATACAATAGTTTTGTAATATACTTTAAAGTCTGATAGTGTTATGCCTCTGGCTTTATTTTTTATTTTTTTGCTCAGGATTGTTTCAGCAGTGTTAATTCTTCCAATCTAAGCATGGTATATTGGTGCCAACGTGGGGCCCAAGTTAGGGTAAGTATAAAGGTTGTTGCCTTTGGGGGAGGTCGGCCTTCGTCCTAGGGTGCTGCAGACCCCTCGTCAAGAGTGAGGTTAAAAGTGGGGACGAATAGTCAGAACTTTTTGAGAAGTTTAGAGACTAGGCGGAGAAAAAAAAAATTCCCCGTCTAAGAATAGGATCCTATATATCGACGTTTTTTAACACACTAGCAAGTCGCAGTTGGCTGAGTTTTTGTTGTTTGTACAAGAGGTTAGTCCATGGTTTCCTGATAAAGGAACATTAAATTTAAAAACTTAAGATCAGGTAAAAAATAACATAAGACAATAGTATCAAAGTCATGGAGGAGCTAATATGCCAGTCTCTGCCTTTTCTATTTGGAGTGCATTGAGGCAAGGCATTAAATGTAAATGAATTTACTGTACTGGGTGATAATCCTCAAGGGAGAGCTCCCTTGCTGTCAGACAAGAAGGGACCAACTTATGGGTCCCAAGATAGCTTATTCCCGGTTGCAGCTTCTGAGCAAAAGCTCAATTTAACATCTAATAATCCATTGGATAAGGAAAGAACTAATGACTCTGATGATGATCCTTTAACCCCTAAAAAACAGGAAAAGTTAGATGAGGAGGCAACTAAATATCATCAAGAAAAATGGCCTCCTAGTAAATTTATCCTTCATCATCCTTTTTCAAAAAAGAAAGAATCCCCAGAACTTGGGGAGATTGGCTTTCAAAGGCAATAAAACAGACTCAAAAAGAAGGCAATTTCTCTTATTCTTCTGTGTCTTATGAAGGGAATGAGCCTAGATGGGAGCCATTACCTTACAAGTTATTTAAAGAGTTAAAACATTCAGTTACAAATTATAGCCCTATATTTTGTCAGAAATTTGTAGATTTGGTTTTCCAACAATTTCATAAAAATTTTCCTTTAACTTATTTAATTCATTATATAGATTATATTTTTTTTGTTTTACAAGGATAAGGCCTATTTACAGGATGCTTTTATTCAATTGATTTCTGATTTGCAGTTTTCTTGGCTTTAAGGTGGCTCCAGAGAAAATTCAAGTTTGATCATGTTTTCTTTCTTATCTGCACGATGCTTCATTCCTCTCTTAAAAGCAGTGGTTCTTTTCTTAAGTGCATGTGCTACTCTTTTTCTCTGAAGACTCTGGAGTTTTATGAAGAAAAGCAGCCATGGTGCCAACCAGACCCTTTTTGGGTTTACTGCTTTTCTCCTAAAAACCTCAAGAGTCAAATGATTTCATTTCTAATTGTTGGCTCAGCTCTTGAGCTCAGTAACTCATTTAAGAAACAAAAATATAGACTAAGATTTACCTGTTTAATTAGATGGTCTCAAATTTTCTCACATCCACTTGGTATTTTAAACAGACTTCTAAATTCTCTTTTAGTCTCATTTATGTAATTTTTTCACAAAATTTTATGATAGAGTTTTGTGCTATTTTCTTAAAGGAAAAAAAATCTTCTTTGCATTTTCTTGAAAAGGCTTGAATACTTTGCTTTACAATGTAAACTTGTTATCTTGCTTTCTTTTAGGCAGGGAGAAGCCTCATCAATAACTTTTTTGGAAAAAATACAATCTAAACTTGACAGTCTTTTTTACTAGTGAGCTTTATTTACATCTTAAACAAAACTTATAAGATCCTCATTTGTTCTTGTTGTTTATGTCTGCATATATACATCTGTAAGCTGTATGTTATGTCTGTATGTTCATGTCTGTTTATGTAGTTGTTTTATGTGCAAGGTACCTAATTGGCTTATAATTAATGCATGCTCATTAAATAAATAAGTATATTTTTCAAGTTCACGTGACTTAAATTTCTAAAGTTTTGATAAATATATTTTTAAAATATGATTCAAAACTTTTACCTAAAATTGTCTCTAGGTCGATGTGTCTCCTTGTTATCTCAGCTCTGCCTCCTGGCCATGCTGAGAGAAACAATATCTTTTAGACATAGATAGTGGATACTGCCCTCTGCCTCTCTGGATTCAACATGGCTCCAAATGCCACATGGAAACCTGAGACCTGATATGGCTAGTAAAAAGAAACTTACGCCAAATATCGCATAAGTCTTAGTTAGTATTAACTGATAAGGGTATAAATTTAATACACCCAAGTTTTTGGCTGGAAACCATAAATATGTATTTGCTAAATTTAGCTAAAACTCAAACTGGGCGTTGTATAATTTGCTATAATAAATGGATACTTATTTACAAACCTGAAGGTATAAAAATGTTCTTATCAACAGACATTGTTGCCTGGGTTTACTAATCAAACAAGACTACATTTGTCTTTGCTACAGGCTTTTAAATTGTAAACCCAACCAAAACCAAAAATAAAACTAAATATAAAAAAACCCTTTTTTATATGTAATTTTTAGACAAATTAGGCCAATTTAACATCGATAAAAAACAAACAAGTATGTAAAAAGGAGGTGATTTTTAAAAGGCTATGGATGTGGGATATGGTTATGGTTGGAGGGGCTAAAGAGAAAGAAAAATAATTTTTATGTAAAAAAGTATCTGGTACAGTGTATTTTTGTCCTGGCTATTTAAATGACTGGCTATTTAAAAAGTAGAAAGTATAGGACAAAAACAGAATGTCTGAGTAAATCTTGATAATGGTTTAGGGAGATAAGTTTGTTAAAAGGGTTTTACAGGAAAAAAAAAAGACACTTGAGTGTTCTTACTACAAAATTGTAAAAGGTTTTTCTTTGTCTTTTACATAACTGGCCTAGGAATCTTATTTCATGTTTTATCATGATAAGTTCTTGTGCTCTTTGCCTTAAAATCCTTTGTCAGTTTAGTTTTATTTTTTGTAGTAATTTGTGATTTTATTCAACTAAATGTTTTAAGCTTTCTGTTATTTAACACAGCTTTCCAACATTTAATTCTGAAACTTTAAAATAACTTTGGGGAATTCCAAGGGCCCTGGAGTTTCTCAAAGGATATATAAAATATGTATTAAAACTAATTTGCTTATTTAATAAATTTGACTATATGGAAAAGCATTGTCAATACTGAAGGTGTTATGGTTCCTAATCCTCCTTTGTTCCATTTGGCTTCCTGGGACCAGGAAAAAATAAAAGTAACAACTAACCATTCTCGCCTCTTATGTGGAGATCCTAATATTTATGAGAAGCCTCATTTTCACAACCTTTTAATTATTCAGCTTCCACTGAGAAAATGCCTTTATGTTTCTCTTCTCCTAATGTTCCTCCTATTAAACATTGTGTTTCTACAGGTTATAGAACGTTGTTAACCGGTTCTCCTAGAATTACAGATTCTCGATCAGGTGCTGGCAAGCCAACTACCCATTCGCCAACCATTAGTCAAGATCCTTGGACTTTATCTTTTGTTTCTTTAGCAAATTTTAATGATTCTCATTTAAGCACTATGCCATCAATTTTTTTGCCTTCTTCTATTCCAACATGTTTACAGAAAGAAGCTCATGCATGGGACAGAGTCTCTTCTCGAGCAGGTTTCCCCAATTGGCTTAATTGTAGTTTTAAAAATAAAACTGTTGTATTTTATTATGATAATTATACTCAAAAGGTATATGATTGGTCTATTTCTAGCCCTGGTTATGATTATAGAAATTATTTAAATAATAATACTGCAAAATTTAATTGGAACGATAATATTTTGCCCAAGCCAGATCCTATTCATTATTGGTATACTCCTGGAAGGGCTACACCTATTTATATAAATAATAACATCAGAGCAACTCCACAAACACAATTATACCATTTGTTTGCTGCTCTAAATGTAACCAAGTTTCATAGACCACAAAATAATAGAACTATTATACACAAGCTTGTGCACATGCTCCTTATGCTATTTTGGTTTACAATAATTCAAACCAATTAAATATAACTTATTCAGGAGATATAACCCATGTTGATTGTGTTAATTGTTCCATTACTAATTGTTTAGATCCCTTTTTCCCTCAGCAACAGTATTTCTTGTTAAGGTGTCCTCCTAATGTTTTATTGCCTGTTAATGTTTCACAATCTTGGTATGCTGATCCAGGCTTTACTACATTGCAACAATTAGAACACGCTTTATCTCATCCTAAACATTTTATTGCAGCTTTAATTTTAGGAATTTCTGCTTTAATTGCTATCATAGGGTCTGTCGCCACTTCTACTGCTGCTTTGGTACAACAAGTTCATACAGCTGAACATATTAATAATTTCTCTTTAAATGTCTCCACAGCTCTCTTTCAACAAGAAAAGATAGATAGACAATTAGTAGATAGGATTAATGTATTAAAAAAAGCAGTTTTCTTTTTAGGACAAGAGATACAAAACATTAAGGTTCAACTTACAACTGCTTATCACCATAATTATAAATGGATTTGTATTACACCCCTTCCTTATAATGATTCTCATGCTTCATGGCAACAGATTCAGATGCATATAAAAGAAATTTGAAATCATTCTACTCTAGGAATAGATTTAATAAATTTATATCAAAAGATATCTAACCTTTCTCATGCCCATTTACAATCTATAGTCCCTGAGGATGTGGCCAATGGGATATTACAGTCCCTTTCTTCTGCTTTTATGAGTACTTCCTTTTGGTCTTTGATACATTCAGCTGGTGTGTACATAATTATAATTATTATTATTATTGTTTGCTTTCCAGTCCTCATCAGATAACTCGGATCCACAATAAACACAACACAATGAGAATTCCTTGCCCTCAAATTACAAAATAAAAAAGGGGGAGATGGCACAGTCCATGACATGGCAGGATCCTAAAGGAGTCAGCTTGGGCTGCCCTCTCCAAGTTGGCAAGGCTGCTGGAGGGACAGCTCTTGGCCAGGTCGCAGCTACGAGCACTTGCTACAACTGTAAGGATCTCTGCCTTGGCATAGTGGTACTGCTTTTACTTTCAATATTTTGGTTAGCATGGCAGTTATCTGAATTCCCAAAAGATTATAAAAATAACACAAATGACTTTGCAGTCATTGAACTAAACATTCCCACAGAGGATCCGAGTAAATTGGACAATTTAAAATTATCCCCTTATGATAGACCACACCAACATATGTTCCAAAAGCACCGCTCATGACTAAAATGAGCTGCAGCCTAATGTAAGTTGGCAAACATCATTTACTGGAGATTATATTAATGGCAAGAGAATGGTTGGTATTAATGGGAAATTATATGATTGGGACAAATTAAGTATATGGGAACGAAACTGTAGAACCCCCATCTACTCGGTGGTGTCCAGTTTTAGACAAATCATTAAGAATCAGGTGTTGGGATAAAAATATATGCTGTAAAATTATTAAACCTGCAAAATTAGATCTTAGAAAAATAAGAGAGTACACCTGGTTTTGTGAGGGATGGGGCTGTGCACAAGGACACTTTAAAATTTAGATCAAGATTATAGGGCCACAGCTAATGCATAACCTCAAGATGTGCATGATAATGCTGCTCAAATATCCACTGTTCTTTTTCCATATGAACAGTAGGTTCATTCCATTAGAACATAAAATCATTACACCCCCATTAGAATTTAAATGTTAGCATTTTTCCTTTTAGCAAATTTGTACTTACATTTAACAATAGACATAGGTCATATGATAGTACTGTCTATCACTTTGCAACTGCAATAGTCCCACCCTGTTAATAGGGTAGATATTAACCACAGCTTGCCAACCAGAAAAGGTCACAGGTTAACTTCAGGACAATGAGAAGATGGTCCCAATCTGATAACCTGATACCAAAAGGAAGAAGCATGAGCTAATCACCTGAGATGTGCTAACAAAGGAAAAAAACTGGCTTCCCCTGTCCCTTTTGAATTATTAATTCAAGCTTGCTGATGTAATAAAAATGGTACCCAAAACCCCACTGCAGAGAAAAATGTAAATAAAAGGCATTGTCTCATGCTCTACTGTGCTCCAGCTGCAACATGCTGACAGCCCCCAGAGAGAGAACATGCATACTGATGCATTGAGGTCTCTGTCTGTGTTTTTTATTTTCGCCAGCTTCCTCGTCCCTCTTTCAAGGACCAACAACTCGACTGGAGCTGGTCTCTGGCACATTTGGGCTGGTTCCAACTCTTAACTATTGCAAAGAGTGCTGCAATGAACATTGGAGAACAGCCTCCATAGAGGCTGCACCATTTTGCAGTCCCACCAAAAATGTATGAGAGTTCCTTTTTCTCCACAACCTCACCAGCATTTATCATTCAAAATCTTTTGGATATTAGCCATCCTAACTAGGGTGAGATGGTATCTCAGTGTGGTTTTGATTTGCACTTCCCAAATGCTGAGTGATTTTGAGCATTTTTTCATGTGTCTGCTGGTCATTCATATAACTTCCTTTGAAAAATGCCTATTTAGCTCTGTTGCCTATTTGATAATTGGGTTACTTTTTTTTTGTTGTGAAGTTTTTTCAGCTTCTTGTATATTCTGGATATTAATCCTTTGTCAGATGTATATTTTGCAAATATTTTCTCCCACTCTGTTGGTTGTCTTTTAACTCTGTTAATTTGTTTCTTTTGCTGTGCAGAAGCTTTTTAGTTTGATATAATACCATTTGCTTATTTTTCCTTTGATTGCCTGTGCTTTAGAGGTTCTATTCGTGAAGTCTGCACCTAGTCCTACTTCCCAAAGTGTTACTCCTATATTTTCTGTAAGAAGTTTTACTGTTTCAGGGTGTATATTTAATTTTTTAATCCATTTTGAGTTGATTTCAGTATATGATGAAAGGTATGGTTCTAGTTTCATTCTCCTGCATATGGATATCCAGTTATCCCAGAACCATTTGCTGAAGAGGCAGCCTCTTCCCCAGTGTATAGACTTGGTGCCTTTGTCAAAGATCAGATGGGTGTAGGTGTGTGGGTTGATTTCTGGATTCTCTATTCTATTCCATTGATCAGTTTGTCTGTTTTTATACCAGTACCATGATGTTTGGGTTTTTATAGCTTTGTAGTATAGTTCAGAGTCAGATAGTGTTATGCCTCCAGCTTTATTTATTTATATTTTTATTCAGAACTGTTTGGCTATGCATGGTCCTTTGTTATTCTATATAAATGTCTGGATAGTTTTTTTCTATTTCTGAGAAAACTGTCATTGGAATTTTGATAGGGATTGCATTGAATTTGTATATCACTTTGAGTAGTATGGACATTTTCAAAATGTTGATTCTTCCAATCCAAGAGCATGGGATATCTTTCCATCTTGTTGTGTCCTCTTTAATTCCTCTCAGCAGTGGTTTGTAGTTCTCATTATTGAGATTTTTAACATCCTTAGTTATCTCTATTCCTAAGTATTTTATTTTTTTGGTGGCTATTGTAAATGGGCAAGCTTCCTTGACTTCTCTTTCTGCATGTTCACTATTGGAGAATATAAATGCTCCTGATTTTTGTGTGTTGATTTTCTATCCTGCTACTTTGCTGAAATCATTTATCAACTCCAAGAGTTTTTTTGTAGAGGCTTTAGGCTGTTCGATATATAGGATCGTGTCATCTGCAAACAGGAACAGTTTGACATCATTTTTCCAATCCGGATGCCCTTTATTTCCTTCTTTTCTCTGATTGCTCTGGCTAGTACTTCCAACACTATGTTGAACAGGAGTGGTAAGAGTGGGCATCCTTGTCTAGTTCCTGTTCTTAAAAGAAAAGCTTTCAGATTTTCCCCATGTGGGTTTATCATATACAGCTTTAATTATGTTGAGATATTTTCCATCTATACCTAACTCGTAGAGAGTCTTTATCAGGAATGAGTGTTGAATTTTATCAAATGCTTTTTCAGCATCTCTAGAGATGATCATATTGTCCTTGTGTTTGATTTTATTGATATGGTGTATCACATTTATTGATTTGTGTATGTTGAACCAACCTTACATCCCTGGGATGAATGCCACTGGATCACGGTATATAATTTTCCATATGTGTTGCTGTATTCTATTAGCTAGTATTTTATTGAGTATTTTTGCATCTATATTCATCAAGGATATTGGCCTGTAGTTTTCAGGCCTGGTTTTGGTATCAGGGTGATGTTTGTTTCATAGAATGATTCTGGGATAATGGCCTCTGCTTCAATCTTTTGAAACAGTTTGTAGAGAATTGGTGTCAATTCTTCTTTGAATGTTTGGTAAAATTCTATTGTGAATCCATCTGGTCCTGGGCTTTTCTTTGTTGGCAGCCTTCTGGTAACAGCTTCAGTCTCTTTTATTGTTATTGGTCTGTTCAGATTTTCTATGTCTTCTTGGCTCAGTTTTGGGAGCTTGTGTGTGTCCAGAAATTTATCCATTTCCTCCAGATTTTCAAATTTGTTGGCATGTAGTTGTTTATAGCAGTCTTGAATGGTTCCTTGTATTTGAGATATATCAGTTATAATATCACCATTTTCAGTTCTAATTTTTGTTATTTGGGTCTTCTTTTATTTTTTTAGTTAGTCATGCTAATGGATTGTCAATTTTATTTGTCTTTTCAAAAAACCAACTTTTTGATTCATTGATCTTTTGTATTGTTTTCTGGGTTTCAATTTCATTAAGTTATGTTCTGATCTTAATGATTATTTTCCATCTGCTAAGAGTGGGTTGGATTGTTCTTGTTTTTCTAGTTCTGTAAGTTGAAGTGTTCGGTTGTTCACATGCCATCTTTTCATTCTTCTGAAGTAAGCATTTAATGCAATAAATTTCCCCCTCAGTACTGATTTTGCAGTATCCTACAGGTTTTGTTATGATGTATCATTATTTTTATTAGTTTCAATCAAGTTTTTGATTTCCTCTTTGATTTCTTTTGGGACCCATATGTCATGAAGTAGATTGCTGTTTAATTTCCATGTGTTTGTATGGTTTCCAGAATTTCATTTGTTATTGATTTATAACTTTAATCCATTGTGGTCTGAAAAAATGCATGGGATAATTCCAATTTCTTCGAGTTTGTTGAG
The DNA here is from genome assembly GCF_000696425.1 of Galeopterus variegatus. Lineage (NCBI taxonomy): Eukaryota > Metazoa > Chordata > Mammalia > Dermoptera > Cynocephalidae > Galeopterus > Galeopterus variegatus. The sequence goes on along the minus strand of NW_007728771.1, from coordinate 226,245 downwards.
ACTTTATTTGTGACCTAACATGTGATCTATCCTGGAGAGTGATCCATGCGCTGAGGAGAAGAATGAATATTCTGAGGTTGTTGGATGAAATGTTCTGTAGATATCTGCCAAGTCTAATTGGTCTAGGGTGTTGCTTAGATCTTGTGTTTCTCTGCTGATTCTTTGCCTAGATGATCTGTCCAATATTGATAGAGGGGTGTTTAGGTCCCCTGCTATTATGGTATTAGTGTCTATTTCCTTCTTTACGTCTATTAGAGTTTGCTTTATAAATCAGGCTGCTCCAACTTTGGGTGCATATATATTTATGATTGTTATGTCTTCTTAATGGATCAATCTTTTTATCATTATATAATGGCCCTCATTATCTCTTTTTATGTTTTTAGTTTAAAGTTTATTCTATCTGATATAAGAATAGCTACTCAAGCTCGTTTTTCTTTTCTATTTGCATGGTAAATCTTTTCCCATCCTTTCACTCTTAGTCTATGTGAGTCTTTATACATGAGCTGGGTCTCTTGAAGGCAGCATATAGTTGGGTCCTCCTTTTTAATCCAGTCAGCCAATCTGTGTCTTTTGTTGGGGGAATTTAATCCTTTTACATTAAGAGTTGTTATTGAAAAGTGTTGATTTACTCCTATCATTTTATTGTTTTAGCTTGGATGCCTTAAGAGTCTTTTGTTCCTTTCTTTCTGATTTACTGTTTGTTTCTATATTTGTTGGTTCCTTGGGTTGTAGATAAACGTTTTTTCTCTCCATTGTTGGCATTTTTATTTTACTCAATGGTTTTGTTTTCTCTTGTGTTTTTATGGCAGTAATAGTTATTTTTCAGGTACCAAACCCAGTACTCCCTTGAGAATTTCTTGTAAAGCTGGTCATGTGGTAGTGAACTCCCACAGTTTTTTAGGGGGGGGGCAGTCTCAGGAATATACTATTTGCCCTTCATTTTGGAAGGATAGCCTTGTGGGGTAGGGTATTTTTGGCTGGAAATCTCTGTCTTTTAGTATTTTGAATATATCATCCCATTCCTTTTTGGCTTTTAGGGTTTGTGATAAAAAGTCTGATGTTAGTCTGATTGGGGCTCCCTTATAGGTGATTTGACACTTCTCTCTTGCAGCTTATAAGATTCTCTCTTTGTCTTTGAGTTTTGCCAATTGACTATAACATGTCTTGGAGAAGATCTTTTTTAGTTGAACACAGTTTGGGATCTTTGAGCTCCTTAATCTGAAGATATGTGTCTTTTCCTATACCTGGGAAGTTTTCTGCAACTATTTTGTTGAATATGTTTTCAATGCAATCTCCTTTTTCCTCCCCTTCCGGGATACCTATGACTCAGATATTCGAGTGCTTAATGTTGTCTGATATCTCTCTTAAGTTTTTATCAATGTTTGTGATTCTTTTTTGCCTTTTTTTCTTGTCTGCCTGTGTTATTTCAAACAGCCCATCTTCAAGGCCAGAAGTTTTCTCTTCTGCTTTTACAAGCCTGCTGGTTAAACTCTCTATCATGTTTTTTATTTCATTGAATGAATTATTCAGCCTCGCAAGATCTGCTACATTCTTTTTCAGGGTATTGATTTCCTTGTACATTTCCTCTTTCAGTTCCTGTATACTATACCTCATTTCATCATGTTGTCTAGCTGAGTTTTCTTGTATCTCATTTAGTTTCCTTAGAATTATCACTAGAAACTCCTTGTCAGACATTTCAAGGGCTTCTTGCTCTATAGGATCTAGAGCTTGAGAGTTATTACCCTTTGGTGGTGTACTGTTTTCATTTGTCATATTTCTGGTATCTTTCCTTTGATGTTTATTCATTGCAGCAGGGGATTTCATGGTCCACCAGTTCAACACTATTGTCTGGCCAGGACCCTGCTGGGGCTGCAAATTTGGCACAACTGCCTCATTGTCTGCTCAGTTACCCACTGTTTCCTTGGGTGTGTGGTCACCTCGGGCCTTGGACCTCTCTGGGGAGGTGCCTCTCTGCTCAGCACACACTCAGCCAGGCTAGGGATGGAGTTGAGCAGCGGTGGTGAGGCCTACCTGCTGGGTCACACAATGGCACCGCTGGGTGCATGGTCTCCATGGGTCTTGGGCCTCTCCAGCTGGGTGCCTCTCTGATCAGTGTGCACTCGGCCAGGCTGGGGATGTAGTCAGGCAGAACTGGCAAGGCCTACCTGCTGGGTCATGTGCTGGCACTGCAGGGCACATGGTCTCCACAGATCTTGGGACTCTCTAGCTGGATGCCTCTCTGATCAGCATGCACTTGGCCTGGCTGGGGATGGACTAATTTTCCTTTTTTTATATATCTTTGTCTGGTTCTGGTAACAGGATGATGCTGGCCTTGAATGAGTTTTATCATGGATACACAAGAAACAGCTAAACTCACCATTAAAACTAAAATGCAAACAAGAAAGAGAAAGAAGCTATGTCATGCCACCTGAAAAATCTAACTAACATTGAAGATGAAAAAAAAAAAGGGAACAAAAGATATTTAAAACATTTAAACAAAAAGCAAAAAAATGACAGGTGTGAAGCAATACCTGTCAATAACTACCTTAAATTTAAATGGATTAAACTCCCCATTCAAAAGGCACAGACTAACTGATTGGATTAAAAGGCTAGACCCAACTATGTGCTGTCTTTAAGAGAGTCACCTCACCTGTAAAGACACACACAGACTAAAAGTAGCAGGATGGAAAAAGATATACCATGCAAATGGAAACTAAAAATGAGCAGGAGTAGCCTTTCTTATATTGGATAAAACAGACTTTAAACTGAAAGTCTTAAAAAGAGACAAAGAAGGCTGCTATGCAAGGATAAAAGGATTTATTCAGTTATAAGACATAACAATCATAAATGTGTATGCTCCCAGGCCAGCCCTGTGGCTCACTTGGGAGAGTGTGGTGCCGGGAGCACAAAGGCCATGGGTTCGGATCCTATATAGGGACAGCCAGTGTGCTCACTGGCTGAGCATGGTGTGGACAACACTGTGCCAAGGGTAGCAATCCCCTTACCAGTTAAAAAAAATAAAAATAAAAAATAAATGTGTATGCTCCCAACACTGGAGCACTTAGATATGTAAAGCAAACAATCTTAGACCAAAAAAAGAGATAGACCCTAATATGATAATAGTGGGTGACCTGAACTTACCTCTCTCAACATTGGACAGATCTCCTAGGCAACAAATCAACAAAGAAACACATTATTTAATCTATGCCTTAGACCAATTGGACCTGGCAGATATGTATAGAATTTTCATCCAACAACTACAGAATATATATTCTTCTCTTCAGCTCATGGAACATTCTCCAGAATAGATCACATGGTAGGTCACAAGTCAAGTCTCAGCAAATTTTAAAAAAACTGAAGTCATTCCAAGTATCTTTTCAGAACACAATGGATTAAAACTGGAAATCAATAATAAGCAAAATTCTGGAAACTATTCAAGTGCATGGAACCTAACAACAGACTCCTCAATGACCTATGGGTCCAAGAAGAAATTAAACAGGAAATCAAAAAGTTTCTCAAAACTAACAAAAATAATGATACATGATACCAAAACCTGTAGGATAATGAAAAAGCAGTACTAAGTGAGAGGTTTATTGCAATAAATGCTTATGTTGAAAGATTAGAAAGATTTCAAATAAATGAGCCAAACACTCTGCCTCAAAGAAGTAGAACAACAAGAATGCAATCCTAAAACTAGTTGATGAAAAGAAATAATTAAGATCAGGGCAGAACTAAATGAAATAGTGAAAAGAGAACCAAAAATATGATACAAAGCATCATTGAAACAAAAAGTTGGTTTTGAGAAGATAAATAAAATAGACAAACCATTAACTAGGTTAACAAAAAAAAAAGAAAGAAAAGAGAGCACCCAAATAAAATCAGAAATGAAAAGGGAGACATTACAACTGATGCCACAGAAGTAGTAAGAATCATTGGAGATTATTATAAACAACATTACGCCAACAAATATGAAAACCTGGAGCAAATGGATACATTTCTGGACACATACAAACTACCAAGACTGAACCAAGAAGAAATAGAAAACCTGAAGAGACCAATAACAAGCAATGAGATAGAAGCAGTAATCAGCAACATTCCAGCACAGGAAAGCCCAGGACCAGATGGCTTTAGAGCTGAATTCTATCAAATCTTTAAGAGGAATTAATACCAATTCTCTTCAAACTATTCCAAAAATTGAAACAGAAGCCATTCTCCCAGAGTGTTTTTTCTTTTTTGATCTACAGCCTAGAAAGATATCCAGTTTCATTATGTTTATTTTATTTTCTTTTTGTTAGCAAAAAGTCACTGCACTCTGTAGATAGAGTACACTTTAGTTCCTCTGTTAAGGCCTCTGTCTCATTTTCTTTTCTTTCAAAAGTCTCTTTTTTACAACTTAAAAAAGCATCAATGCATAGAATTACCTCTATGCTAACAATCGGTGGATATTCTTTCTTCATTTCATACTTGATTCTCTATGTTGTTCTATGTTGTCTTTTCTTCATGAAGTGTATGTGTTTGAAGCAGAAGTGGGAAAGGGTTGAGATATGTATGATTACCTCAGCCCATCTATTAAATGAAATTCTAAATGGTGTATATTTGGGAAGTGGTGCATTCTGTTTTAATCAATGATTTTTAAAATTTTGTTGTTCCGTAGTTAGAGGTGTCTCACATAAATACTTTAAATTTGTTAAAATTTTATCTGTAACCTTGCTTGAGGTCAATTTTATAAAATGTTTCATGTACATTTATAAAAAATGCATATATCATCAAATATTTCTCTGGAAGTCTGGAAGAAAAATAGTGCTCCTTGACTTTCCTCTGCATTAACCACAGCATCATGTTTTTCCTAAAAGACATAGGAAGACTTTTGCCTTCTTCCAGCTCAAGGCATTTACCAGTGGAATGCATGTAGGATTAGAAATATAATAACTCCAACCTGCTTTATACTTTGAAATTGAGCTATTTGGAAAGTCTTTGATTTCACTAACTAGGTTTCTATTGTTCATGGTCATTTAAAAAGATTCACCTGGTTAATTTCACTCTCATTTTCAAACATTAATGGTAGAGGTAAGGTCTGAATTGTAGGTTGTGGTAATATAGAACCCGTACTCTAAAGGGATATAGTAAATTTTCACTCTCTCCCAATGGCATGTACATATATATGCCCACTTCTTCCAAAACAAGACAATATCACATAGCTACTTTACAGTTATCTTGTGAAATTCACTGTGTTTATAGAAGACAGTTTTAAATAATAATTATTATTTTATAAGTATACTTTAGATAAGCATATCTCATTTTTTCTCTATTTCCTCAGAAGTCTGTTGATACTTCCTTCCCTTAACCCTGACACAGAAACATTAAATCATTTGGCATGACTAAAATAAAATAATCACCATTTTATTTTAAAGCTAGGCAAACTATGGATGATCATAACCAGTACTGAGGTAAAGAATGAAAAAAATTTACAGAAAAAGGGTAAATCAGGTCACAGAGATTCTCAAGGCTCTTCTGAAATCCACATATTAGAAAAGCAATTTATGACCAAAATGATCCAGGCTTGCAAAAATCTAGTCGTTTTTGTCAGTAAGACCATCAGCCAAGTCTCAGGGCAAACATTCTCCACCCAAGGTATGAATTTATTTTCAAAATAAGTGAAAATTTTGATGCTAGGGAAATTACACAAATAGTTTACAAAAGAATATTCCAAATAACTCATGTAGATAAAGAAAAATTGTAGAGGGTTATAAATTTTGATTCCTATTTGATTATTAGATAGGGTTTTTAGGTAATGCATGTATGGGACAAAAGTCCTCGTATAGGAGGCAACAGCCTACAGCTAGGGGGTAAGAGCCCACCGAATCAATTCACTGTTTAGTTAAGGGGTTATATACACTGATTGTTAATATAATGGGTTCATTGGAAGATTTTGTGAGAAGGAAACTCACACAGATTTAAAGCCTTTAATGTGAACAAGAGAAACGAAACTAAACAGGGATTGTTTTGAGGGCAATAACCCTTAATAAAACAAAGCTTAAATGATGGGAAAATATGTGAGTTAAGATTTACAAGGATGTTTTGCTAGATTAGTTAGTACATGGGTTTTTTTTCCACATTTTGCTTTAAGCTGTTTGAGTTTCTCAAGAAGTCAGGCACTTTAACGATTGTCTTGTTTATTTTGCATGTCACCTAGCTTAAATTTATAACTCTGTTGATGTTAAATTGTTTAAACTATTTTGAACCATGCATGCTTGGATGAAGATTGTTACATAGCCAATTTCATTATGTTCTTAACTATGATTGATTAACCATCTGTTCTTTTCCTGTAATTTCCTTGTCTTTTCAATAAAAACTGAAGCAAAAACCTACTCAGGGCTATACGCAGTTTCTCCTTCTAACAGAGGAGTTGCTGAGGTGCAGTCCCTTCAGGCTTCTCATCGCACTCATGTTGCTTTGAGTAGTCTTTTTGCATCTCTGTTACACAATGAGAGGTGTAACAAAAAATAAAGCTAATATAGGGTCATAGTAGATAACATTGTTAAATAGCATACATAAGCCTATAATAATTTTCACCAAAACTATTGTGCAACACTATCATGTAACAAAGTATTGTTATCTATTGTATAGTGAGAACTAGTACATATTATCAACCCAAAAGACAAACACTCCAATATGAAAATACATACAGCATATGCACAGGCAATTCACAGAAGTAAAAATGGTTAAAAACATAAAATATAACAAAAGTCACTGATACTTAGTGAACTGGAAATTGTCAATAAATTGTTTTTCCAGAGAAGATTTGTAACCCTTAAGAATATTTTTAAAAACCTATTTTTGAGGGGGTATAATGTGGAATAACCCTTTCTTATAAAATTTAAATATACTGTTTGACCCTGCAATTCTACATCTAGGAATCTGTCAGGCAGAAATACTGTGTGCATTAGCATATATATGCACAGGATGTTTTCTCCAGCACTTAAATGGCTATCAGTCAATGAACACACACCTCCAAGAATGATATATAGCATGCAGCAATTACACAATGAGTATATTATCACTGAATGCTCTATATGTCATGTTGGTAATAAAATATGGAGATCTACAAAAATGAAAAGTAATACTTTATTTTGGAAATAAAATAAAATATATATAAATTATACAAACACACAGGAAGAATTCTAGAAGGGGATACAGAATTTCAAGTATAGTGATTTTAATTTTTCTTCTATATAATTCTGCATGTTTGACCTTTCACAATAATGTTTCACATATTATGTGACTTAAACAATTAATTAGTGAAATAAGCAAGTTGATTCAAGACTGCAAGTTCCAAGATTCGAAAACATACTGTCAACTCTTTAGTGTTGTTCAGGACGTTTGAATTGACCAGGAATCTGGCCTACTATGTATTTGATCTATTTGGGGCCTGTTTTTTGTTTGTTTGTTTATTGGGGTTTTTTTTGTGATCGGTAAGGGGATCGCAACCCTTGGCCTGGTGTCGTCTGCACCGCACTCAGCCAGTGAGCACACCGGCCATCCCTATATAGGATCTGAACCCACAGCCGCAGCGCTCCTAGTGCCACACTCTCCCAAGTGAGCCACGGGTTCGGCCCTTGGGGCCTGTTTTTAAGATACTTATTTCATAATTAAAGTGTCAATAAATAAATATATTGCAATGTTTATTAAAAACTACAGTAGTCAGAAAAATCTACATTCACAAAATTTTTATGACTTTATTGTGTTTTTAATACAGTATTTAATAAATTTTACAGTAGCTTAGTGACTTCTGTTGATTTTTTTCAACAACTTACACATGTGTGGATTTGGGGACGTGACTACAAATACTTTGAGAATCTTCTCATCAAATCATATCCCCTCCCCTTGATCTTTCCAAGGCTTGCAGCTGTCTCAACAGAGAATGCAGGGGAAGGATGCACCCTCACTTCCAAGGCTCAATTAGAAAAACAATGCATTCCCCCATCCGACCCCTACTCTGTCTGTCTCTTTCTTCCCTCTATACCTACCTGTCTCTTTCTCACTCTTCCCCTCCTTCTACACACTTTGGAACCCTGTGCCATACCACAAGTTCTAATGATAAATGACCATTAGGTATAGAGATGCAAAGAGATGTACCTAAGAAGTCCCAATTATCCAACCCCCCAGGAGTGTGAGTATTTGATACCAATCGCCAGATATGTGAATGTATCACCTTCAAATGAATGCAGCCCAGCCACCATATCACTATAGCCTCCTGAGAAATCCTGTGAACAAACCACCTAACTGAGCTCAGCTAACACCCAGACTATGGGGGTTATAATAAAATGATTATTGTTATTTTAAATCCCTAAATTTGAGGGCAGTTTGTTATGAAATGATAGATAACTGGAAAAACTTATCTAAAAACTTTAATTGTACATTTGTAACAATATACAATTGCATATAATTGATAGAAAAATAGGAAAGCAAAAATGTTACATTTTGAAAATAACTGTAACCCAGAAAAGGGAGTCAGCATAGCATGGTGGTTAAGAGCTTGCACTCTGGACCCAGATAGCCTGCATTCAAGTTTCCACAAAACCTCTACAAATATATGTGGAGTTTGCCATGTTACCTAATCTTTATGATTCAGGTTCCCCATCAGTGAAATGGAGATGAAGTAACGCCATTACTTACCTCACGGGCTTGATAAAAGGAACAATGCATTCACTTGGTAAATACTAAAGTACTAAAAACAGTTGCCAACATGGATGAGTCTGGAGAAAATTATAAGTGAAATAAACCAGACAAAGAAACAAAAACACCACATGTTCTCACTCATAACTGGCTGATAGGAAGGAAGGAAGGAAGGGGGATGAGGGAAGAAGGGAATAAAAAAGGAATGAGGAAAGAAAGAAAAGACCACAACAATACATTGAACTTTCAGAAGGAGAGAACAAACCTAAGGATACTACATATAGCGGGTAGGGGAGGGAGGAGGTTTGGGAAATGATGGGCCAGGCAAAGGGCATAAAGAAATATCATAATTTGTCAAAATGAATATGCTAATAATAAATTGTTTTAATAAAAGTAAAAATAAAAACAGTTGCTGTATATAGCAAATTAAATATGCATTAACTACTTATTAAGTGACTCAAAAAATTCCAACAACAATTTTAGTCCTTACTTAAATTACCTAATATATTTTTTAATGTAACATGTTTCAAATGTAAATAATATAAATAGCAGTATTTGCTATTTCAAATATGTAGAAAATAAATTTACAGTATAAACCAAGGGCTGACAAACTGGGGCCTCTGGACCAAATCTCGCCAGCCATATGATTTTTAATAATTGAAGTAAAAATTTAAAAAACTAAAATTGACCATTTTAAAGTGAATAATTTAATGACACCTTAATACATCCACAATGTTATGCAACTATTACAACAATTTAGATCCAAAGCATTTTCACTGTCCCAAAAGGGTGTCTATACACATTACACACTCACTTCTCATTCTTCCATTCCCCAGCTCTTGAAACCTGGCATTGTGTTTTGAAATCATTCTACTGTCTATTACATAATAATAATTTTAAAAGACATACAGGAATATAACTTTGACTAAATGTTCTTGTCCTTATTTTTAACATGCCCCATGTGTCTTTAAATTGCAATTATATGATGCATAAATATTTACTTTTTACTCACTGATTGCTTTTTTCTTGAATATAGGCAGAAGGTAGAAATATTTTAAAAGAAAACTTTGTACAGCATAGTTCTCAAGTGGTAATATAGGAAGTTCCAGAGACCAGCTCCCAAGTAAAACAGAAATAACTAGTAAAAATTGTTTTTGAAAACAGCCACTTAAACTGTTTAGGAAATTTCCTAAGGACACTGACCAGATAAATGTACCGAAGAAAATCTACTAAGTCTCAGTGAAACAATAAGAGCCTTTGGCTTTTAAATCAGAACATGCTTACTTGCGCACCTTCCTAATTCACAGTGACCGGAACTTTATCCAAGGGAGGTACAGACAATAACACAGGGCTCCCACTCCCCACAGCTCCCTATTGAGGAGTATGGTACCTAGTTAGGACAAGATGTCTCCCTGAATTTCTCACACACACAACCCCACATATGTATTACAGAAGCTCAATTTTAGGCAGATGTGGCTAAAAAAACATCTCCCATCTTCCATTCAACCACAGATATAATGCAGAGGTTCTATTCATGCATGGTACAGAGAATACAGATTACCAAATAGTCATTACCCCATCTAATTCACAGAATGAAGGTTCCATGATGGGAAAGGAAAAACTAATAGAGGCCAGAGCCTTACTCCTAGAGCACAGATGTCACTCAGGGAGAAGTGTGCCATGCACTGTCTCTGCCCCCAGCTCTATATTCCAATGCTAAGACATATTGCCCAGAGGGAGAGTCAGGCCATAAATACATAGCTCCAAAGCTCTCTCCAAAGGAATTCACTTTATTTGAAATAGTGTGGATAGTTGAAACCTAAGGGTGCTCTAAAAATAGACAGAATTTTTTAGTGAGAAATTAAGAGGAAGCTGTAATTATAGAAGAGATATATGCTAAACAATAGGCAAGCTAGTTTATCAGGTGCCTTGGGTTGAACATCCCCCCAAAACTTAATCTCCACTATAACTCTTGAGGGTAGGAAAGCCCATTTTGGTAATTGAAAGTTGGGACCTTGAAGAGGTGAATAGATTATAGGACCATGCCATAGAGAATTGATTAAAAATGGTGATCACAGGCATGGTTCTGAAGGTTTAAAAAGGAAGTACATGAGGAGCTCTCTCTCTCTTGCTCTCTCTGCTCTGCCATTTCACAATGTGCTATCCGGCAGTTACTGAAGTCACCACCAAAGAAAACCCTCACCAGATGTGTTCCCTGGCCTTTGGACACCCCAACCTCTGAAACTGTAAGCAATAAATTTTGTTTTCTTTATAAATTACCAAGTTACATGTACTTTGTTACAAGCAACAGAACCTGACTAATACATCAGGGAAAGCCAAAGAGACAGGTAAGAAGAGCTTTCCTGGGGTCTAAACAATCCTCAACTATTGACCTTAAAAATTATCAATGCAAACGAGCCTGCATTTTACTGGATAAGACTGTAGAGCAATTTATGCTCTCAGAGCATTATTGAAAGTAATAGAGAAATCATGCAGCAGTTTGTGAAGGTTAACAGTATAGTTGAGCAGTAAAAGAGGCAAAGAGCATCCTACTACAACCACTGTCATCACAGGACATGTGAGCATGTCAAAGCTGCACCCTTGAGTAGCAACATCTAAGGCTTAACACTGCAGGAAAAAAAGACATCACTAAAATAGTTCGCCTGGTCATTAATCAAATAAGCAAACAACAATTACAATCTACAAAAGGAGGAATCTCATACCCAGAGTTCTTATAATCTCTTATCAAATATACACAGTTTATAACAAAAATTTAAAAGACATGCAAAGAAACAGGAAAGAATAACCTCTACAAGGGGAAATAGCAAGCAACAGAACAATAAAATCTGCCTGTAAAATGAAAAAGTTGCTGGATTTAACAGGCAAAATCTTTAAAATAGTTATAATAAATACGTTCTGAGACATAAAGGAAATAATACTAAAGAGTTTTTTTAAAAAGGTATAGTAACAATGTAGTATCCAACATATGGAAAATTATAGTAATTATAAGAACCAAATGAAAATCTTGGAGTTAAAAAATGCAATAACTGGCCGGCCCGGTGGCACACTCCTACAGTGCGCCGCTTGGGAAGCGCAGCGGCGCTCCCGCCGAGGGTTCGGATCCCACATACAGACCAGCCGCTCACTGGCTGAGCGAGGTGCGGGGGCAACACCAAGGATTGCGATCCCGTTGCCGGTCCCGGTCCGGTACGGGCGCGACACTGAGGGTTGCGATCCGTTGCCGGTCACAAAAAAAAGAGACAAAAAAGGAAAAAAAAAATGCAATAACTAAAATTAAAAAGAATTCTTTAGGGCAACTCAACAGTAGCTTTCACACACCAGCAGAAGACAAAGCAAGCCAACCTGAAGGTAAGTCAATGAAGATGATATAACATGAAGAACAGAGACCCAAAAAATGGAAAAAATAAAAAATAAACAAGTCTTACAAAATTTTGGAATACACTTAATCATACCAACATATGCAAATTGGGACCACCGAAAAGAAAGGGAATTAGAAAGGAGTGAGAAAAATATTCAAAAATAATGACTGAAAACTTCCCAAATAAGATGAAACACATTAATTTACAAAAGCCAGAAGTAAAAAAAAAAAAAAAAAAATTCAAGTAAGATAAACAGAGATCCAATCACAGAAGTATCATAATAACATAATAAAAGGCTAAAGGCTACCGTCAGCAAAACATGAAGCAGCAAAAGAAAAACAATTCATGACATACAAAGGCATTCCAACACTTGAACCCTGTGTTTTAGCTAAATTGCTGTTTTGCTGCTGATTCTCTGAGCAAGGCTTTTTGTGCAGCTCAGGTTTTGATTGTTAACCTTGTAAGAACTTCTGGGTCTTGTGATGTCCAGTACACCTGGGTTGTGTGGAAACTCTGGTCTGGGCCTGAGTATTTTCAGTAAACTGCACCCCCTGCAGTTCTACATTACTGAATAGTCTCCACTGACTGTGCCTGTGCTGATTGGAGGGCAGATCAGCTGCCCATGCTATGCCCATGCTATCCCCCAGTGAGACCGTCTAACACTCCAAAAACTTCCCGTGGGATGGGCCATGCACTGGTCCCTCATGATGACTCACCACTCAGCCTTCATGATGACTGGCTCCTTTTTTTAGTTGTCTGTGGTCCCTTGCTCCTATTTGGGTCCTTGGGAACTATGTTAGTGGTCTTGCTGGCCTTGGGGGCCAGCAAGGCCCTCTTCTCCCCTGCAGCCTCCAAACAACTTCATACGAAGGGCACAGCTGCAGCTTCTGCCAGCTCTTGCTCCAGTGCTCACCAGGGCCAGCCTTGAAGTGTCTGGGGTTCAAAACAATCAGAGTGGTCCTTTCTTTCTCTCATTATGGCTTCTCCTGCCTTCATGAACTCCATAGGTCTCTCCTCCTCTTCCCCTGAGCTCTAGCAGCCCCAGTTTGGCAGTCACAGCTTTTTAATATTTGGAAATTGGTTAATTTGTGGGACAGAGTGATGCTAGGAACCATCTATTCTGCCATCTTGATCCCTAACCCCTCAATTATATTTCTACCTAATTGCAAAGAACAATACAAAATTAAATTAGGAAAACAATTTTACATAAAATACAACCAAAAAGAAAAAAATGACATAAATTTAGCAAAAGAAGTACAAAACTTACATCGTGGAAACTACTAAACATTGTGGTTAAAATTAAAGGTATAAATAAATGGGAATATATCTCATATTCCTGTATTAAAAAAACTTAATATTATAGCAATGGCCTTACTCCCAAAATTGACATACAGATTGAGCACAAGCCCCATCAAAATCCCAACTGGCTATTTTGCATAAACTGACAAGTTGATCTTATAAATTTCTACAGATATGCAAGGAAATTGGAAACAGCCAAAATAATATTGGAAAAGTACAAAAAACTGAAGGACTTACACTTCCTAATTTCAAAACCAACAACATAAATATAGTAATTAACAGCGTGGTACAGGCATACACATAGATGTACAGATCAATGGGAAAGATTTTACAATCCAGAAAATACCCGCACATTTTTTCTCAATTAATTTTTGAAAGGATACTATAATTATTCAATGGGGAAAGAACACTCTTTGTAAAAAATGCTGCTGGGAAAATTGATGTGGAAATTAAAAAAAAAAAAAAATTGGACCCCCTACCTCGAACTATACCATTTCTACCTAATTGCAAAGAACAATCCAAAATTAAATTAAGAAAACAATTTTACATAAAATACCATCAAAAAGAATAAAATACCATAAATTTTGCAAAAGAAGCACAAAACTTACATTGTGGAAACTACTAAATGTTGTGGATAAAAATTAAAGATATAAAATAAATGGGAATATATCTCACATTCCTGTATTAAAAAAATTGAAATTAATTTTACATACCTTAATTACATATTGAAATTAATTCAAAATGTATAAAAAACTACATGTAAGAGCTGTAAATATAAAACTCTTAATACAAATAACGCGAATAAGTTTTTGTGACCTTGAATTTGGCAATTGTTTCTTTGACATGACACCAAAAGCACAAGCAACCTAATTAAAATTGGTAAGCTGGACTTCATCAAAATTAAATTTTTTGTTTATCAAAGGACACAATAAAGCAACTAAAACAATAAGCCACAAATTGGAGAATGTATTTGCAAATCATATATCTAAGTGACTGACATTTAAAAAAAAAAAAAAAAAGCTTAAAACTCAATAAAAAAATGAAATTCAAAATGTGGACTGAACTGTTACTTTAGCTCTAGCAGTTGTGGAAGGGTGCTCATTTAGCCAGTGGAGTACAGCCATTGGATCAATTTAAAGGCAATACTGGATGAACTTGTCCAGAAGGGTCAGGAGTTGCCTGTTCTCAGACCTTCATCTTTCATTTTCCTTCATCTCAACAAACAATCTGCTGTGAAACTTAAAATTTTCTCTACATTTTACACTACAGATGAACTGAAATTTTTTTTCACAAAATGGGTCAGGAAATGAACATATGACTTGCCATATGACTACTTCTCTCTCAAATGGGACTAGGTACCTTTATATAAGTGGTTAATAAAGGGAATTTGCTCCTTTTTGTCTTTCCACCCTCTGCCATGTGAGGACACAACATGCCTCCTCTCCAAAGGACACAGCCTTTAAGGAGCCATATTAGAAGCAGAGACTAGACCCTAACCAGAAAATGAACCTGCCAGTTCCTTGATCTTGGACTTCCCAGCCTTTGGAACTGTGAGAAGTAAATTTGTGTTCTTTAGAAATTACACTGTCTCAGGTATTCTGTTATAGCAGCACAAATTAACTAAGACAATTCTTCTTTCAGATACCATTGGTTCCTGTGTTGAATTGCTGGCTGAGATATTGAAATAAACTTTGTGTACAGTCTCGGCTTCTCTGCTAGCTATACACTAGAAAAACAAAGTGCAGGACTTCCATTCCTCTCTTCCTATATACCTGCTGTTATGTCAGAATTAAGTGGTCAAATGACATTCATGGAGAAAGCAAAAAATAGGATATGTGCACTTTATTTTGACTTTTGGTTCCAAACATTTAAAGAAAAGAAGTAGGAAAAGTTTTACTTTACAGTGAAATATTAGTTGTGTTTTTAGTTGGTTAGCATGAAGTTCTAACTTTCTTTGTGCCTTTGAATGCGAGTTTGTATGAATACAAATTCAGGGAAATTTTTCTTTTATAGGTGAAACGAAAATATAAAATGATCTATTAATGTCATAAATATTCCGGAAAGGCTTACATTATAGAGTCAGTTAGAACCCTCTGCCATCACTCTTAGAGAACACTCCAGGAAGTTATAACTCCACAAATTGAAGCCCTTGGGATTTATTTAGGAAAATACACATTTATTTAACTATACTTTTTATTGAATCTGTTAAAAAAGTAATTCTAAAGCTCACTAAATGTCTTGATGAACATAAACATTGTATATTGAAGAATTACAAACATGTTTCCAGTACAACTGACTATATAATGAGAAAAACATTTTCTCTTATGTGGCTGTTTCCTTACTTACAAATCAAAATATTTTACACCATTACTTAACAAATTTCTTCATGTTTTCCTTAGAAAGCTCACTTGATAAACTATAGAATGATTTTACTTGGCTGAGTAATTATAGGAAAACTGTTTCCATTGGTATGGTAGGACTAATTAATTTTGGAGCTCAAATAATTGTTTACATTTGGATCTGTTACTTTTGGAGTATTTTTTGGAAAATTAATTTTAATACATAAATATGAAACAACAAATATAGATTCACAGCATTTACAAGAAATCATTCAAATAACATTGTGAATAATGTGTTTTTACAAAAAATTAATTCAACAAAAATACATATCGAGTTATAGCAACCTTGTATACTCTACTTCAGCCGTCAACAGCTAATTCATCAGTTGGAAGCTGGACCATCACTTCACTTGTACAGATAACGTCACCTTAAGTAAATATTAGGAAATGGAAGCCCTCTGAGTGACTGTTTACTTAAATTGGATCCTCACTGAAAATGTAACATAAGCAAATGATTCTCTTTATTTACTTAAAGTAATGCTCTTATCTTACCTTTAAAAAAAAACTTTTCAAAATTGCTGTACATACAGAGACCCCTAGTTATTGCTGAGGAGTCCAGAAAAAGGATGTTTATTTTCCAAAATAAATCAGTACATTTCGTTAATAAAAAGGTCAGTTATATAAATGCAACTAATGAGATGTCCATTCAAGAAGGAAACGCACACATAACATACTCACACGTGCTTGTGTGCTCGAGGCCATAGCCCTCCAGAGAATCTTCCTCAGAGAGGAAGAGCAGCTTCTATCCAGGACACGAGATGTGAAGGACCACAGAAGCAACCCTGGGGCTGTCAGCCAGGTAGCAGTGCAAGGTGGTATAGCAGGGTCACAAATAGTCACAGAATGCTCCAAGGCCCACCAAAGAAGTCCAGGATTAAGTTTTTTTGATGAGCGATGTCACCTCCTTCAGGAACAGCTCTGGATATGGGGGAAGGCATAAGAGGATGGAAGAACCACGCATTTGGAGACCTAAGATTATTTGTCTTTGATATTGCAGGTTTGCTTATTCTGAAGCATGGTCCTATTAGGGAAAAAAAAAAAAAAAACATCCTTGCAAGAGTAGCATACAAAAATGAGCTTCTCTAATAGAAATTCACAAGCTGTATTTCACAATACCCCTTCATCGAATGCACTGAGTAGAATAAAATGGCAACTCTTGCAGAACCTGTCTTCTCCAGACATATTTAAGAGTGGAACTTTAGAGAGAAAACAAATGTGTGTTTAGTTCTATAGTGGCTTATTATAATGATTGTTTAAAATTGTGAATATGCTGATGTGACATTAGAGATGTAGTTTCCTCTCAGTCATCTCAATTTGCCTTTCATATATATATGAACAACGTATATATTATAAATGTAAATTAAATTATGGTTATATATGTGTGTGTATACATAAACACAAATGTACCAAAACCATGGAAAAATAGAATTAAGAGGTGATACAAATCCTTACATAAACTTTTGAATTATCCTCTTATATACACATACATGAGTGTGTGCGTGCGCGCATGCATGCATGTATTTGTTTTATGAAAGCGTAGACACCATACAACTTTGGCTATGTAATTTCAACTTCTTCCAGAAAATTATCTTGTATATTTATGTGAAAATTTTACCATTTTCTCTACTTTTTCTTTCTTTCGTTTCCTTTCCCCCTCCTGAAAGAAAACCCAACACATTTTCTGAGACAATGGGGAAAGCTGAAATACGGCTCATTCAACTCATTGGGATTTGGAATTTCCATGGCCAATCTTAACCAAATTTGGGTCTTTTTTTTTTTCTTTCCTATGTATATATGCCAATTTATTAATTAATCTGAGAAGATCCAATTAACATTTATTTCCAGGTATTAGTCTAGCATAACAGAAACAGAGGTATTTGAGTAAATGGCATAAATTATTATAAAAAAGCAAATACTAAAGAAACAATGACAAAAATAACTAAAAAAACTATAACTGTAAAAATTAGGCAAAGCATGCAAAAGAACTAAAGCTTGAAAGAGAGAGTGCTGGGGTGTAGAAAGGGCCCAGATTTTGGAGTTGGACGGCCTTGAGTTTCAACCCTGGCTCTGTGTCACCCTTAGCTGTGTGTCTATACCCAAACTCTCTGTATCTCAATTCCTCTATGTTGGAGGACTCCACTGCAAATCTATCAAATCCCTACCTAAGGTACAAAAGCATTCCTGTGTGTTTCATTTGCCTTGCATTTTCAGTGGGAATCATTCTACACTGTTCATTCCGAGTTTTGACTCAGAATGAGAGATATGGGATGTGGGATAGAGCATTCTGCCAATTAGAAACTCATATTTCTATTCCATTACAAGTATCTGCATTTCATCATCTACAGAATAAAGTGTGATAGCTGGGACACTTTAAGAAAGTGTCCGTTAAGTTAACTCATTATTCAACACATAATAAAGAATCAGTCATTCATTCAAACACTATTGTAAAATGACTAGCATATACCACAGGTAAGTGCTGGATATGTAGAGAAACGAAGTAAACTCACTTTCTGCCCCACACAGTTTATATATTACTTGGAAAGATAGACTGTAAACAAGTAATAAAAGTAGTATGAAAAATGTTATAATAAAGAAGGATCACAATGTGTAGAGCATGTGTAGTGGGGATAATAAAATGTATATCAGCATCATTTGTAATTAAGTAAAGCCTGAGGGATGTGTAAGGATGTGCAAGAGAAGTTGCAGAGAGGAAGACAAAAGGAAAAGCTAGCAGAGTAATAAGTACAGTTCTCAAACTGCAAGTTTAGTTTAGCAGAAAGAAGCTGAGTAAAGAGGATGATTATGTTTGAGAGGTAATAAGGAGTTTGAAATATCTAGTAAGGCATTAGGAAGCCAAAGGAAAAAGTCAAGCAAAGGAAGGATATAATCAGATGTACTTAAAAAAAAAAAGCCCTATAGATTTAGTCTCTGGATTGAATTGCAGAGGGGCAAGGCAGAGGAAAGAGAGAGCATTTAGCAGGTTATTATAAGAGTTCAGACAACAGATGGTAAAAAACTAGACTAGAATATTTGCAAAGATGACTGTGCCTGCTCTTAGAATAATACCAACCTTATACTGTGCTGTGTGGCAAAATAGTTAACATAGATAAAACACTTAAAATATCCTTGGCATTTAGTGGTGCAGAAGTAATATTAAGTATTGTCATTATTGCTATTTTTATTATTACTGATATTATTAATTACATAACATGTGCCAGCCATATTAGATATAATTCCTCATTTAATAGAAACTGGTTCTCCTACAGGTCAATGCTGTATTCTCAAGCAAAGTCTCAGGGAACAGATATCCTGTGGATTTGTTTAAAAATAAATGTACAAGTTTGGGCAATCAGATGAGCAAGTTGAATTGCTAAAATCTGAGGATCTTCACCAATATTCTAGCATATAAGGAAGACCATTCTTCAACAGTATAAGTGTGTGCACCCAACAATATTTACAGCCAAATCAAAAGTTTACCTGTTTTTACTCAAGCACTTAAACTATTCCATTCTTGAGATCCCAGACTTTTACATTTTCAGGCATAATAGGATTGATTTACCTTATTAGGTTTTCTGATTGACATCAAGCCTATAAGATTTCTCTGTAAAGCTCAGTAAAGTAATGTGTGTGTCAACATAGTAGCTACCTTACAGATTGAGCACACAGAAAATTTATACTGCATATGTAACAAAGACCAAATAATTCCCACCACTTGTATCCAAAAACTGCCCTTAGATTGGAATTACGGAAGAATTCTGTGAGCATATAAGATAATATTCCTTATGATAGAACATAGCAATGTAATGTATTTTAACTTAATATCACAGTTGTAAGACATATGTAGAAAGCAAGGATTATTCACTGTGTTATTACATACTCTCTTAAGAAATCCTTCTTGTCAACCTTCTCACTGGAAGCAATATAAAACTGAGATCTTATTCAAGGAATAAAATCCAATGTTTACACTGAATGCTGTGGAATATACCAATATTTATAAAGCAAAGATATTTCACAGGGCCTAGTTTCTTGCAGTTTCAGGTTTCGCCTAAATTCTTAAAAGTACCTATAAGATGTTGACTTTGCAAAAGACAGGAAATTTTCCCCAGGCTATAGTCTCTGTTGTAAGATAGAGAATTGTAACACAGCAAGGTTGCTGGCTAAAGGACAGACAAGTTGCTAATTGATATGTAAAGATACTGGGAAGCTGTTGTGGGGAGAGAGAATGTTTGGTAAGATCAAGCTTTTGTTGTTGGATTGACTTAACCTCTTTTAAATTGTATTATGGAATGCTACTTCACTTGTTTTACTAAATGTTACCAGCTTATATTGTTAAACTATAACCCCACCTATTTTCTCTTCCTGTAACTTCCTGGTCTGGAGAATAAAAGCAGGAAGAAAACCCCAATTCGTTAATTTCCCAAAAGGAAGGAATGCCTCTCTGTTGAGGGTTTCAGAAGATTAACCCTTTCGGGGATTCTCACTGCTCAGAAGAGATGGGCTTTGAGTAATCCTTTGTGGCTCCATCACCCAAGGGAAAAGGGGTGACAAATCCATGGGAGGCAAAGCAAGAGAATGCAAATTGTTTAGGCTATGTGTGGTAACTTCCAAAGCAATGGTATGATTAGTGAAAGTTTTATGCACTAACTTTATTAGTCTATTTCTGTTGCTTATAACAAAATACTCGAAACTGGGTGATTTATAAAGAAAACAAAATGTATTGCTTACAGTTTCTGAGGCTGGGAAGTCCAAAGTTCATCTGGTGCTGGTGACAGTGACCCAGGTATCTCACATTGCAAGATGGTAGAAGCAGAGAGAGCAGAGAGAGAGCAGAGAGACAGACTCTCCTCTTCTTTTAAAGCCCTCAGAACCACTCCCCTGGCCACCATTTTTAATCCATTCACTACTGCAAGGTCCTACAATGCAATCACCTCTTCAAGGCTCCACCTTTCAATTACCATAATAGAATTCCTTTCTTCTTAGTCACAGTGGGGTCAAGTTTCTAATTCATAAAACTTGGGAACACATATCAAGCGTCAGTGAGTTTTGGGTGGGACATAATTCAATCCACTATACTAACCCTTTTCTTGAGTTTCCCCATTCACATTAAGGGAAAGAAACAGTGTCAGTATGAGGAGGAAAAGAGTAGGAGGAGGAGGACAGAAGAAGGATGAATAATAACAGAATATTAATAATTAGCATTATTAGCTGTTGTAAGTTGAAGAAACATTATGTAAATTCAAGTAAATATCTGTATAAATTAATTAAATAAATTAATTCTTCTCCCAATAGTGTGCTTTGCCATTAATTATTAGATTTTCAGATAACTTTAGTACATTTAGAAAGAATCATAGATTTAGAAAAATGCATAAAGAGTCTTAAAAATAAAATACCCATTGTCTTCATAATATACTCAAATGAAACTATATGGAGATAAAAATGATCACGGTGTGCAAAGTCAATATTTTTGGCAGTGATTCACAAAAGAAAAATTGTTTCTAATGTAAATTCTTACATTAAGAAATGATTTTAAAACATTTTAAATGTGTGCACCACTCACTACAATCATTTAATCAAAGAATGCTTAATTACATTGTCAGCCATGCTACAAGTTTAGTTGGAAACAGAAGCAAAAATGATAAACACAAAATTACAATTTTCTTGTGGGATGAAAAGGGTATGTAAAACAGGATTACAATCCCCTAAATATATGAAGATACTTCAAAAAGTTTGTGGAAAGATTTGTATTATCTTTTAATTCAATTTTTTTACAGACTTTTGAAGTACTTTTGTATGTCAAATATATACATGTAGTTATATAAACAGAATAAAAAAACTACAATTAAAGTATAACATTTTACACAGAGTGTCTTTGGATGAAGAGTACAGCTGAATTTATTTTGTTTTTATATTTTTATACTTTTTCAAATTTTCTTAAATTTATTATTTTATTAAAATGTCACAGAATGAGAACTACCAGTTCATGTTGGTTATTAATCTGTAAATAGATGTTGTATTACTATACCTCTATAAAGAACCCCATCCACAGCATGGATAAAGATGGCTTTGGGTAATGAACAAGTGAGAAAAAAATATTGAACATGAGTAACTTAAAATGTCACTACATGTGACAGGAATCACACAGAATAATATAGTGACCTTTATCTGGAAACTGGTGTTTTCAGCTTAAAATACTTTTGAAGAATGCTCTGGGGTAGGTCTAAATTTGGAAATTTATTTCTTCTTTTCTTTTTTTCTGTAAAAATAATTTCAAAATAAGTTTTAGCCACAGGCAGCCTCCACTACCCAGCTAAAGACAGGAGCACACCAGGGGACCTAGGCAGGAGTGGTGGGTATCCTTGCCCCTGACCAGCAAAAGGGAGGAGCATGGGTGGAGACCTACCAGGGACCCAGGCAGAAGTTATGGGAAGACCTCCCAGCCTGGCGAAAGGCAGAAGCACAACAAAAACACGACTTCCATGCAGGTGGTTCACCACAGCTATGACCACAGCCACTGCCACCTCAAGGACAGCTTGCTGCCACAGTAGCAGCCACAGCCACTGTACAGGTGGCCTGCCACCCACTCGACTGTATTGACAAAAGGAGAGTCACCAGCAGAGAC
Organism: Galeopterus variegatus; assembly: GCF_000696425.1. Classification (NCBI taxonomy): domain Eukaryota; kingdom Metazoa; phylum Chordata; class Mammalia; order Dermoptera; family Cynocephalidae; genus Galeopterus; species Galeopterus variegatus. The sequence continues at coordinate 203,872 of NW_007728771.1, read as the reverse complement.
CAGAAAAAGAAGAGGTAGTCCCTCTCCTTCAAACCCACTCCAGAGTAATAGAAGAAGCAATTGATCTACCAGATGACCATACATCAGTGTCAAGATACTCGAAACACAATAAAACAAGAAAATATGACACCACCAAAAGAATATAGAAATTCTCAAGTTCCAGACCCTGTAGAACATGAAACCCTTGAAATGACTGAAAAGGAATTCCAAGCAGCAATCTTGAGGGAACTCAGTAAGATATGAGAAGACTTAGTTAGACATCATGATGAGATGAGAAAGGATATTCAGGAAGTGAAGGAAGTTATTTACAAAGATATTAATACCTTAAAAAAGAATGCAGCAGAACTAGAACTTAATGATTCATTGAATGAAATAAAAGAACACAACTAAAAGCTTAAGCAGCAGGTTAAAGCAAACAGAAGAAAGAATTTCTGATCTCAAAGACAGACTTTTCAAAATATCCCAGGAGGACAAAAAAAAAATGGAAAAAAAGGATTTTAGAAAATGAATAAAACCTAAGAAAGTTAGCAGACAAGATCAAGCACACAAACACATAAATATCATGGGTGTTCTGGAAGGGAAAAAGAAAGGAATATGCTTTAAGAACTTATTCCACAAAAATAATAACAGAAAACTTTCCAGGTACAGGGAGATACAAGGACCTTCGGATCCTTGAGTCTCAAAGATCCCCAAACAGATTCAATACAAAAAGATGCTCTTTAAGAAACATTGTAGTCAAACTGGCAAAACTCAAAGACAAAGAGGGAATACAAAAAGTAGAAAGAGAAAAGCCTTTAGTCATCTATAATGGGGTCCCCATCAGACTAACAGCAGACTTCTCAACTGTTGGAAGGAAATGGGATGATACACTCAAAATATTAAAGAAAAAACTGCCAGCCAGGAATACTATACCCAGCAAAGCCCTCCTTCAGAAATGAAGGACGAATAGTGTATTTTTCAGGTGTACAAAAACTGTGGGAACTCACCACCACATGACCATCCCTGCAAGAAATCCTGAAGAGAGTTCTGCATCTGGAATCTGAAAAATGATAATCACTACCACAAATACACAATAAAGAACAAAACCCACTGATAGAACAAACATGAAAATGAGAAAGAGAAAGAAACTGTGTGTTACCACCTCAAGAAATCAACAAACATTGAAGACAAATAATAAAAGGGGAAGAAAGGAATACAAGATACTTAAAGCATTCAAATGAAGATTGATAAACACTAGAAGACAATACATTTCAATAACCACCCTAAACCTAAATGCATTAAATCCTCCACTCAAAAGACACAGACTGACTGATTAGATAAAAAGCTAGATCAAACTATGTGCTGTCTTCAAAAGACTCACCTCACCTGTAAAGACACACATAGAGTAATAGTGAAAGGATGGAAAAAGACATATTGTGCAAATGAAAACCCCAAACCAGCAGGACTAACTATTCTTACATCAAATAACATAGACTTTAAACAAAAAAAACATAAAAAGAGACAAAGAAGGTCACTATATAATGATAAAGGGATCTATCCAGCAAAAAGACATAACATATATATATATACACGCACACACACACACCCAACACCAAAGCACGCAGATATATAAAGCAAACACTGTTACACCTAAGGAAAGAGATAGACTCCAATATGATAGTAGAGGACCTGAACGTCACTCTACCAGGACTGGACAGATGATCTAGGAAACAAATAAACAGAGAAACACAGGATTTAAACTACACCTTAGACCAATTGGACCTGGCAGTTATCTACAGAACATTTCATCCAACATCTACAGTATACATTTTTTCCTCATCAGCATATGAAACATTCTCCAGGATAGGCCACATTTTAGGTTATAAATAAAGTATCAACAAATTTAAGTGAATGAAAATCACTTCAAGTATCTCTTCAGACCCAACAGATTAAAACTGGAAATCAATAACAAGTAAAACTCTGGAAACTATACAAATACATGGATAGTAACCAACACACTCCTGAGTGATCTATGAGTCCAAGAAGAAGTTACACAGGAAATCAAAAGATTTCTTGAAACTAATGACAATAAAGACACATCATACCAAAACCTCTGGGATACTGCAAAAGCAGTACAAAAAGGGAAATTAATTGCAATAAATGTTTACTTCAAAAGTGTAGAAAGATTTCAAATAAACAACATAACAGTACACCTCAAAGAACTAGAAAAACAACAATCTAATTAAAAAACTAGTAGATGAAAAGAAATAATTAAGATCACAGGAGAACTAAATGAAATAGAGACCCTCCACAAAATGACACAAAGATCAATGAAACGAAAAGTTGGTTTTTTGAGAAGATAAACAAAATAGATAAACCATTAGCTAGGCTAACAAATAAAAAGAGAAGTCCCAAATAACAAAAACTAGAAATGAAAAAAGAAGCATTACAACTGATTCCCCAGACATGCAAAGAATCATTAGAGACTATTATAAAAAGCTATACACAAAAAAATTTGAAAACCTGGAAGAAATGGATAAATTTTGGGACACAAACTACCCAGACTGAACCAAGAAAAAGTAGAAAACCTGAACAGACCAATAACAAGCAATGAGATTGAAGCAATAATCAGTGGTCTCCCAGCAAAGCAAAGCCTTTAACCAAATGGCTTTACTGTTGAATTCTACCAAACCTTTAAAGAGGAATTGATACCAATTCTCTTCAAACTATTCCAAAAATTGAAACAAATTCCCTTCTCACAAATTCATTCTATGTGGCCAGATCTTGATACCAAAACCAGACAAACATAAAACAGAAAAAGAAATTTTCAAGCCTATATCACTGATGAATATAGACCCAAAAATCCTCAACAAAATATTAGCAATCAGAATACGGCAACACATCAAAAAAATTATACAGCACAATCAAATGGGATGCATCCCAGGGAGGCAAGGACATTTCAACATACACATCAATAAATATGATACGCCACATGAACAAAATCAAGGACAAATGCATATGATTATCTCAATAGACACAGAAAAGTATTTGTCAAAATTCAACACCCCTTCATGACGAAGACTCTCAGCAAGTTAGGTATAGAAGGAAAGTATCTCAAAACAATAAAAGTCACATATGGCAAACCCACTGCCAATATCATCCTGAATGGGAAAAAGCCAAATGCTTTTCCCTTAAGTACAGGAAAAAGACAAAGAAACCCACTCTCACCACTCCTATTTAATGTAGTATTGGAAGTACTTGCCAAAGCAATGAGGCAAAAGAAAAAAATAAATAAATAAAGGGCATCCAGATTGGAAAAGATGAAATTAAGCTATCTTTATTTGCAGATGACATGATCCTATCTATAGATAAACCTAAAGACTCTACCAAAAACCTTTTAGAGCTGATAAATGATTTCCGTAATGTTGCAGGATACAAAATCAACACACAAAAATCAGTAGCCTTTTTATCCTAATAACAAACTAGGACAAAAGAAATCAAAAAAAGCTAGCCCATTGACAATATTCAACCAAAAACAAAATACCTAGGAATCAACTTAACCAAGGAAGTGAAAGATCTGTACAATGAGAAGTACAAATGACTGCTGAAAGAAACCAAAGAGGACAGAAAAAACTGTAAAGACATTCCATACTTAGATTGGAAGAATTAACATCATGAAAATGTCCATACTACCCAAAACAATCTATAGATTTAATGCAATTCCCATCAAAATACCAATTAAATTCTTCACAGAACTAAAAAAAAAAAAAATCCTAACATTCATACAGAACAACAAAAGATCCCATATAACCAAAGCAATCCTGAGCAAAAAAGATAAATAAAGCAAGAGGCATAATACTACCTGACTTCAGATTGTACTACAAAGTGATAGTAACCAAAACAGCATGGTACTGGCATAAAAACAGAAACTCAGACCAACAGAACATAATAGAGAACCCAGAAATCAACCTACATACTTACAGCCAACTTCTCTTTGACAAGGGCAACGGGAATATGCATTAGGAAATTACTGCCTCTTCACTAAATGGTGCTTGGGAAACCAAACATCCATATGTAGAAGAATGAAAATAGACCTGTACCTCTCACCAGTTACCAAAGTCAATTCAAAATGGATTAAAGACTTATATATATAAGACCTGAAACTATAAAACTACTGAAAGAAAATATACATAAATCATGACAGGAAGTAGGACTGGGCAAAGACTTTATGAGTATGACCCCAAAAGCACAGGCTTCGAAAGAAAAAAATACAGGATTATATCAACCTACAAAACTTCTGCACAGCAAAAGAAATAATTAACAGAGTGAAAAGACAAAATGGGCAAAAATATTCTCAAACTTTGCATCTGACAAGGGATTAATATCCAAAATATACAAGGAACTCAAACAACCTAACAGTAAAAATACCAAGTAATCTGATTTAAAAATGGTCAAAGGAGCTGAATAGGCATTACTCAAAGGAAGATACACAAATGGCCAACAGACACATGAAAAAATGTTCAACATCACTAAGCATCAGGGAAATGCAAATCAAAACCACATTGAGATATCACCTCACCTCAGTTAGACTGGATATTATCAAAAATACAAAGAATAACAAATGTTGGTGAGGTTGTGGAGAAAGGGAACCCACCTACACTGTTGGTGGGACATTGTGGAAAATAGTATAGAAGTTTCTCAAACAACTACAGATAGAACTGCCATATGATCCAGCAATTCCACTACTAGGTGTACAGCCAAAGAAATGGAAATCAGCATGTTGAAGGGATACATGCACTCCCATGTTTATCACAGCTCTATTTACAATAGCTAAAAGTTGGAACCAAAATAAATATCCATTGATGATGACTGGATAAGGAAAATGTGGTACATATACAACAATGGAATACTACTCTGCCATAAAAATGAATGAAATTCAGCTACTCAGTAACATGTATGAACTTAGAGAAAATTATGTTAAGTGAAGTAAGCCAGGCACAGAAGGAGAAATACCACATGTCCTCAGTCTTAAGTGAGAACTATAAAAATAAAATAAATAAATAAATAAGAAAAGAAAGAGGGAATTATACAACCACCACAATAATTCATTGATCTTGCAAAAGAAGGAAATGAAACTGAGGCCACCAAGATGAGAAAGGGGGAATAGGGAGGTTAGCAAAAAATTTGTAAAGGGTCACAAAAAATGATTATATTTTATAATGATAAATATAGTAATTATTCTAATTTGATGATCATGTATTGCCCATAGGAATTGATATTCATTGCTTTATGCTAAAGATATGTACAACCATGTTTCAATTAAAAATAAAAATAAGGAGTAAAAATAAATACATAAACTGTTTTTAGATGAGCTAATTAATAGGCAGAAGGTTAACATTAAGACTCGGCTTTATGCTGTACTTTGGTTAATCCTGATGTTCCTCATGAAGTATTAATCATTAACATCTATAATACTTACCTCTAAAATCATCTATGTTTGGTGGAGTTCTCCAAAGAGAAAAAAGAGTAGTTTTACATCCATGATTAATATCAGAAGGCATACAATTTTGATCCAAAGTTTTGGTCAATATTTTACAATGAAAAAAGAACAAACAGTGAATACAAAATACAAGAAAAGAAATTTTTTTAAAAAGATGATTATAGGGTTTGACAAAATATGAAGAAAATTCTGGCTCCTCTATATTTCTTTTCTTTGGGGGGAAGGGGTAAAGGGAAGTACATTGAGCAACATAGATGTTTTCTTTATTTTCTTTATTTGTTTTTTTCACAAATGACAAAATTAGCTTTTATTTTTAGGCTGAATAGTGTTCCATTGTATATCATGTTTTCGTTTTCTTTTTCTTTTCTTTTATTTTAATTTATCAATACACAATATAGTTGATTTTTGTGACCCTTTATCAATTCCTCTTATTCTCCCACCTTCTCCCTTCTCCCCCGCATCAACATCACACCTGTTCACATCTTAACAAAATCAAGGAGTCATTGTGATTTTTGTGTCTTCTTCCCTCCTGCCCTGTTCATTTGTATATTTGCTTATTTGTTTTTATTAGCTCCTAGAAATAAATGAGAATATGTGGTATTTCTGTTTCTTTTGCTTATGTCACTTAATATAATTTTCTCTAAGTCCATGCATGTTGCTGTGAGCAGTAGTATTTTTTTTTATATAGCAGAGTAGTATTCCACTGTGTAGATACAACATGTTTTCCTTATCCACTCATCCAATGATGGGCATTTAGGCTGGTTCCAACTCTTGGCTATCATAAATAATGCTTCTTTATTATTGTTATTATTGCTTTATTAATATCATAAATAATAAACATAGGAGTTCAGGTATCTCTTCAACATGATGATTTCCATTCCTCTGGGTATATACCCAGCAGTGGAATAGCTGGGTCATATGATAGATCTATCTGTAATTGTCTGAGAAACTTCCATACTATTTTCCATAAAGGCTGCTCCATTTTCCAGTCCCACCAACAGTGTAGGAGGGCTTCTTTTTCTCCGCAACCTCACCAGCACTTGTCATTCTCAGTCTTTTGGATATTAGCCATCCTAACTGGAGTGAGATGGTATCTCAAAGTAGTTTTGATTTGCATTTCCCGAATGTTGAGTGACATTGAGCACTTTTTCATATGTCTGATGGCCATTCATACATCTTCCTTTGAGAAATGCCTATTCAGCTCCTTTGCCATTTTTTTAATTGTATTACTTGTTTTTTTACTGTGAAGTTGTTTGAGTTCCTTGTATATTCTGGTTATTAATCTTTTGTCTGACGTATATTTTTCAAATTTTTCTCCCACTCTGTTGGATGTCTTTTTACTCTGTTGATTGTTTCTTTTGCTGTGCAGAGCTTTTTAGTTTTATATAATAATCCCGTTTGTTTATTTTTCCTTTGGTTGCCTGTGCTTTTGGAGTCATATTCATAAAGTTTGTACCCAATTCTACTTACTGGAGTGTTTTCTCTATGGTTTCTTTAAGGGGTTTTATTGTTTCAGGATGTATATTTAATTCTTTAATCCATCTTCCCCCCCCCCCCCCATTTAATTCTTTAATCCATCTTGAGTTGATTTTGGTATATGGTGAGAAGTAGAGGTCTAGTTTCATTCTCCTACATATGAATATCCAATTTTCCCTGTACCATTTGCTGAAGAGGCAGTCTCTTCCCCAATGTGTAGTCTTGGAGCCTTTGTCAAAGATCAGATGGCTGTAGGTGCATGGGTTGATTTCTGGATTCTCTATTCTGTTCCATTGGTCTATGTGTCTGTTTTTATGCCACTACCATGCTGTTTGGGTTACTATTGCTTTGTAGTATAGTTTAAAGTCAGGTAGTATTATGCCTCTGGCTTTATTTTTTTTACTCAGGATTGCTTTGGCTATTTGTGGTCTTTTGTTCTTCCATATGAATGTTAGGGATTTTTTTTTTTCCAATTCTGATTAAAATGTCATCGGAATTTTGATGGGGATTGTGTTGAATCTGTAGATTACTTTGGGTAGTATGGACATTTTCATAATGTTAATTCTTCCAATCCAAGAGTATGGGATGTCTTTTCATCTTCTTGTGTCCTCTTTAATTTTCTCAACAGTGGTTTGTAGTTCTCATTATAGAGATTTGTCATATCCTTGATTAAATTTATTCCTAGGTATTTTATTTTGGGGGTGGCTATTGTAAATGGGATAGCTTTCTTGATTTCTCTCTCTGCCAGTTCATTGTTAGAATATAGAATTGCTCATGACTTTTGCATGTCGATTTTGTATCCTTCAACTTTGCTGAAATCATTTATTAACTCTAAGAGTTTTTTTTGTAGAGTCTTTAGGCTGTTCTGTATATAGGATCATGTCATCTGCAAACAGGGACAGTTTGATCTCATCTTTTCCAATCTGGATGCCCTTTATTCCCTTCTGTTTTCTGATTGTTCTGGCTAGTACTTCCAACACTATGTTGAATAGGAGTGGTAAGAGTGGGCATCTTTGTCTTATTCCTGTTCTTAAGGGAAAGGCTTTCAATTTTTCTCCATTCAGGATGATATTGGCAGTGGGTTTGTCATATATGGCTTTTATTGTGTTGAGATACTTTTCTTCTATACCTAATTTGCACAGAGTCTTTATCATGAAGTGATACTGAATCTTGTCAAATGCTTTTTCTGTGTCTATTGAGAAACTCATATGGTTTTTGTCCTTGCTTTTGTTGATGTGGTGTATCACATTTATAGATTTTCATATGTTGAACAATCCTTGCATCTCTGGGATGAATCCCACTTGATCATGGGACTCCTAGTGTAATCCTAGTGTCAACTGTATTTGCTAATATTTTGTTGAGAATTATTGTGTCTGTGTTCATCAAGAACTTTGGCCTGTAGTTTTCTTTTTTGTTGTGTCCTTGCCTGGGTTTGGTATGAGGTTAATGCTGGCATCCTAGTTTGAGTTTGGAAGAGTTCTGTCCATTTCAATTTTTTGAAATCGTTTAAGAAGTATTGGTATTAGTTTTTCTTTAAGTGTTTGGTATAATTCAGCAATAAAACCATCTGCCCTGGGCTTTTCTTTATTGGGAGACATTTTATTACTGATTCAATCTTGTTACTTGTTATTGGTCTATTTAAATGTTCTATTTCTTCTTGGTTCAGTTTTGGAAGGTCATACATGTTCCATGAATTTATTTATTTCCTCTGTGTTTTCATATTTATTGGTGTATAGTTGTTCATAATAGTATCTAACTATCCACTATATTTCTGTGCTATCTATTGCAATGTCTCCTTTTGCATTTCTGCCTTTGTTTATTTGGCCCTTTTCTCTTTTTTTCTTCATTAGTCTGGCTAATAGCTTGTCAGTTTTATCATTTCATTTGATTTATCTTTTATACTATAAGTTTCTTTTGTAGCCTGAAGAAAAATTATTATATTTTTTTAATTAAGAAACTTAATTATAATGTATCTTCATGAATTGTTTCATACATTTTCCAGGATTTCTGTGTGTTCTTACAGCACTGTAAATTTAAGTAAAAATATTCAATTATTTTTAAGGAATTAATTTTTTGTCTGTTAATTTTTAGAATGCCCTTTAGTTCCATTTTTTTTATCTCTACCTCAGAGACATCAAGTTTCAGTTTTCCCTATGTCAAAATATATTGGTTTATTCTTATTTTATACTATTTTCTGTCTAATTGTAACAATCAATTTTTAGTCTTCTTAACTGAGATTGCCTCAAATTATCCTCAAATTGGTAAATTTACTTTTTTCCATGAGTATTATTTGCTCTTTCAAATTTATTTATTAATTTTTAAAGTGTTACTTTTAACAATTTAATTCAATAGCTTACCTTTCTCCTTTATCACCTCTTCTTTTATAATCTGATTTTGATCTCTTATTCATTACCCTCACATTTTTGTTATACTTAAAATGTCCTCTTTTATGGATTATGTATTGTCTCAGTCTGTTTGTGATGCTACAATAAAATAACTGAGACTGGGTAATTTATTAAAGATGGAAATTTATTCTCTCACCATTCTGTAGGCTGGAAAGTCCAAGATCAAGATACCAGTAGGTTTGGTGTCTGGTAAAGGCCTTTATCTCCTTCATGACTCCTTCTAGGTGTCCTTGCAAGGTGGAAGGAATGGAAGACTAAAAAGAGGTAGATGTCGTGGCAGAGGAGTGGAAGAGAAGAAACCTACTTCCTAAGCCCTTCTATAAGGGCCCTTATCTCATCAACACCTTCATGACCTGATCACCTGTTAAAGGCTTCATCTCTCAATGCTATCATATTAGTGATTTAAGTTTGTATGGATTGGGGAGGCACATTCAGAACACAGCATATACAATGATTGATTGCCTTCCTAGTCTGTCATTGTTTTTTAATTTTTTTATTATTTTATTTTGTCAATATACAATATAGTTGATTTTTGTGTCTCTTTACCAATTCCTCCTTTTCCTCCATCCCTCCCTTCCTGCCATCAGCATCATATTGGCTCACTTAACAAAACCAAGGAATAATTGTGCTTGTTGTATCTTCTTTCCCCCAACCCCATTCCTTCCTGCCATCCCTCCCTTCCTGCCATCAGCATCATATTGGCTCACTTAACAAAACCAAGGAATTATTGTGCTTGTTGTATCTTCTTTCCCCCAACCCCATTCATTTGTACATTTACTTATTTATTTTTATTAGCTTCCACAAATAAAGGAGAACATGTGGTATTCCTCTTCCTGTGCCTGGCTTATTTCACTTAACATAATTTTTTCTAAGTCCATCCATGTTGCTGCAAATGGTAGTATTCAATTCTTTTTTACAGCAGAGTAGTATTCCATTGTGTAGACATACCACAGTTTCCTTATCCACTCATCCAATGATGGTCATTTAGGCTGTCTCCAACTCTTGGCTATTGTAAATAGTGCTTCAATAAACATGGGAGTGCAGGTATCTCTTCAACATGATGATTTCCTTTCCTCCGGGTATATACCCAGCAGTGGAATAGATGGGTCATATGGTAGATCTATCTGTAATTGTTTGAGGAACCTCCATACCATTTTCCATAAAGACTGCACCATTTTGCAGTCCCACAAACAGTGTAAGAGAGTGACTTTTTCTCCACATCCTCACCAGCATTTGTCATTCTAGTCTTTTGGTTATTAGCCACCTTAACTAGAGTGAGATGGTATCTCAAAGTGGTTTTGATTTGCATTTCCCAAATGCTGAGTGATGTTCAGTATTGTGTAAATGGTTATCGGGTAAGGATTTTATCTCCCTTACTCAGAAATTGTTATGAATTTATATAGGCACTTTAAACTTGTTTTCAGGTTATCTGAGACATTTTAATCAGAGGCCAAACTTGAAGCATAGGTATAACATTATATTCACTTTCTTAAAGCCTGATATAGGGAAAAAATGAACTTAGATGGAATTTCATGCAGCTTTTTTTAGTGGAACTAGTCTGCATAAAACTATCTGTTCAAAGTCCTTGTACAACATGATTTCCACACAAAAAGAGCAGTGTCTTCATCCCCAAATGGAATGGCACTCAATACCTGGCTTATATCCATCCTAAAAAGTCAGCCCTAATTTTCTATTTTTCTCTCCCACTCACATTTTAATCAATTAACTTTCATTAACATATGCATGTATAAATAATTTTCAGGGTTTTATAGAAATTATCAATTCAGGAGCTGGGTAGAGGTTTAGAAGCTTTGGCAAGGCTTAACACAATCTTTGGTACTCAATGGATATTGACTTTGATGTCCAATCTATTAGGTTACTACAATATTACTGGTTACTGATAACTTTATTAAAAATGAGTCAAGCAGTGTACTGCCTCCAGCTTTATTTTATTTATTTATTTATTTATTTTGCTCAGTATTGCTTTGGCTATTCAGGGTCTTTTGCTGTGCCATATGAACATTAGGATTGTTTTCTTGATCTCTGTGAAAAATGTCATTGGTATTTTTTTTTTTTTTTGTCTTTTTCGTGACCAGTAAGGGGATCGCAACCCTTGGCTTGGTGTCGTCCGCACCACGTTCAGCCAGTGAGTGCACCAGCCGTTCCTATATAGGATCCGAACCTGCGGTGGGAGCGTCACTGCACTCCCAGCGCTGCACTCTCCCGAGTTCGCCACGGGGTCGGCCCTGTCATTCGTATTTTGATGGAAATTGCACTGAATCTGTAGATTGCTTTGGTTAGTATGGACATTTTCACAATGTTAATTCTTCCAATCCATGAACATGAAATGTCTTTCCATCTTTTGGTGTGCTCTTTAATTTCTTTCAGCAGTGATTTGTAACTTTCATGGTAGAGATCTTTCACCTTAGTTAAATTTATTCCTAGATTTATTTTTCTATTGACATCTATTGAAAATGGGCCTGCTTCCTTGATTTTTTTTCCTGCGACTTCGTTGTTGGGGTATAAAAGTACTACTGATTTTTGTAGTACGTTGACTTTGTATCCTGAAACTTTACTGAATTCATTTATCAGCTCTAAAAGTTTTTTGGTAGAGACTTTAGGTTTTTCGATATATATAGGTTCATGTCATCTGCCTATTCAGGATGATGTTGGTGGTGGATTTGTCATATATGGCCTTTATTGTTTTGAGATACTTCCCTTTTATACCTAATTTGTTCAGAGTCTTTATCATGAAGGAATGTCTTCCAATTATACTACAAAGATATGGTAACCAAAACAACATGGTACTGACATAAAAACAGGCACATGGACCACACAAACAGAATAGAGAGCCCAGAAATCAATCCATGCACTTGCAGACAACTGATCTTCAACAGAGGCACCAAGAACAGACATTGGGGAAAAGATAGCCTCTTCACCAAATGGTGCTGGGATACTGATTATCCATGTCTGAAAGAATGAAACTAGACCCGCACATTTCACTGTTTACCAAAATCAATTCAGTATGGATTAAAGACATAAATAAAATACCTGAAACTATAAAACTCCTAAAAGAAAACATAGGGAAAACACTTCAAGAGGTAGGACTGGGCAAAAACTTTATAAATAAGACCTCAAAAGTACAGGCAACAAAAGAGAAAATAAATGAATCAAACAAAAAATCTCTGCACAGCAAAGGAAACAATCAACAGAGTGAAAAGACAAACTACAGAATGTGAGAAAATATTTGCAACTATGCATCCAACAGGGTGTTAATATCCAGAATATAAGAGGAACTCAAACAATTTAATAGTAAAAATACAAATAATCTGTTTTAAAGATGGGCAAAGGAGCTGAATAGACATTTCTCAAGGGAAGACATACAAATGGCCAACAAGCATATGAAAAAATGCTCAGCATCACTAATCATCAGGGAAATGCAAATCAAAACCACACTAAGATATCATCTCATTCCAGTTCGAGTTGCTACTATTAAAAAGACAGAGAATGACAAATGCTGTCAAGGATTCAGAGAAAGGGAAACCCTTCTACACTGCTGGTGGGACTGTAAATTAGTTCAGCCATTATGGATAACAGTATGGAAGTTTCTCAATTAATTATAGATAAAACTATCAATTCAGCTACCCTACTACTGGGTATATACCCAGAGGAATGGAAGTCATCATGTTGACAGGATACCTGCACTGCCGTGCATATCACAGTTCTATTTTCAATACCCAAAATATGGAATTGACCTAAATGTCCATTGACAGATGACTGGATAAAGAAAAAGTGGAATATATACACAATAAAATACTACTCAGTCAAAAAAAAATGAAATTCTTCCATTTGCTACATGGGTGAGCTTGTGGAAAATTACGTTAAGTGATACAAGCCAGGCACAAAAAGAGAAATACCACACGTCCTTACTCATAAGAGGAAGGAAGGAAGGAAGGAAGGAAGGAAGGAAGGAAGGAAGGAAAGAAGGAAGGAGAAAGGGAGAGAGGGAGGAAGGAAGGAGAAAGAAAGGGTGGGAGGGAGGAAAGAAGGAATATGAAAGAAAGAAAGAAAGAAAGAAAGAAAGAAAGAAAGAAAGAAAGAAAGAAAGAAAGAAAGAAAGAAAGAAAGAAAGAAAGAAAGAAAAAAGAAAGAAAGAAAGAGAGAGAGAGAAAAGAAAGGAGAAAGATTAATCTTTCAGAAGGAGAGAACAAATCTATGGTTATTAGAGGTAGGAAGGGGGAGTAACAGGGGGATAGGGAGAGACTGGGTAAGGGGCATAAAGAATAATTATGATTTGTAATAATGAATATGCTAATAATATTGATTTGATCAACATATGTTGTACACTGGTGATGGTAGCCAACATTGTACCCGCAAAATATGTATCAATTATGCTTCAGTAAAAAAAATTTTTTTAAATATATTAGGTATAGAAGGAATATAAACTAAGTATAGAAGAAGAAAGAAAGAAAGAAAGAAAGAAAGAAAGAAAGAAAGAAAGAAAGAAAGAAAGAAAGAAAGAAAGAAAGAAAGAAAGAAAGAAAGAAAGAAAGAAGGAAAGAAGGAAAGATTGAACTTTCAGGAGGAGAGAACAGAGCCGTGGTTACTAGAGGTGGCAAAGAGGGATGGGGAGGAGGCCTAGTAAGAAACTGGTAAATGAACACAAGGAATGATCACATTTTGTGAACCATTCCAAATTTCATCTTCTCCATCTGTGGCCTCATTCCTCTTTCTCCACATAAGCCATGGTGGTGGGAAAGGCTTCTTTCAGTAGCAGTCACTATTCACAGTAAATGAGGAGTGCCCTACAGAACAGGAGGATTGTTTTTCATTTCCAGCTCCAGATGTAAGGACCAAATACATAACAAAGTTAAGAAAATAAGTCCTTTGCACATAATCTTCTCTCTTTCTCATCACTTCCTTAAAATATAAATGTAATCCCATACCTCCTTATGTTATTTTGTTTTCTGTTGCCAATAAGAGTATACCTAAAACTGGATAATTTATAAAGAAATGATATCTATTTTTTACAGTTTTAGAGTCTGGGAAGCCTAAGGTCAAGGGGCACATCTAATGAGGGTCTTCTGCTTGGTGGAAACTCTCTACAGAGTCTCATAGTGATGCAGGCAATCACATTGCAAGGGCTGAGCAAAGGAGCGCTAACATGCTCACTTGCTCTCCTTATAAAACCCCAACTCTACTGCCTGATAACCCATTAAACCATTAACCCATTAATATATTCATAAGGGCCTAGTCCTCATGATCCAATCACCTTTTAAAGGCCCCACCTTTCAGATGCTATTTTGGGGATTAAGTTTCAACATGAACTTGGGGGAACATTCAAACCACAGAACTCTTTCAGTAAAAATCTTGGGATTTCTTACTAAAATTAACACTTTTTTACAACTCTATCAGCTTAACTTTTCATCTTCTTAAATGTGTTCTATCTTGTTTGTTTGTATATAACAAGATAGAACACATCTGCTGGTCCTACTAGTTAGCTTTTGGAAAAGTAAATGACGTACAGTTGTCCCTCAGTATCTGTGGGAGATTGGTTCCAGGACTCCCATGGATACCAAAATCCACACTGATGTTCAAGTCTGCAATATAAAATGGTGTGGTATTTGCATATAACCTACACACATCCTCCCACATATGTTAAATCATCTCTAGATGACTTATAACACCTAGTACAATGCCTATATATAACTTCATTGGAGAGGATTCAATGTAGTACTTGGTGTGTGGCAAATTCAACGTTTGTTCTTTGAAGACTTGGAATTCAATCTTTTTCTGAATATTTTTTATCCTATTTGGTTGAATTCATGGATGCGGAGCCCAAGGATACAGAGGACCAACTGTGCTTGCATAGGCCATGGAATGACAAATACCACTACATCAGAGACCAGAAAGAGAAAGTCTATATCTTGCTTTCTAATTAAGCATTTGGAGGACAAAGGTCTACATGTTACTCAAATGGCAGAGATGTGACCCCTGACTGCTTCTTCCTTCTCTGGCTAATGAGGCAAAGTCTGTGTGGCATTGCAAGTGTGTCAATACCACAAGAAAGTAATTACAAAATATCCCATGTCTAACTTTCTCAATATATTTTTTGATTTAACTTCATCCTTACATATAAGTGTAGTTTGTTCATTTTTACCACTGTAATACCCCTTTTCATGTATATACTACAGTTAATAAAACCAAATTCATGCATATATCCAAACAGAAAATCCAAACAAGATTCCGATGCCACATTTTTTTATGACAACCAAGTAGATATAATCAAAATATCCACTTCAATTTTTCACTCAGTACCGTATATGGATTTCTCTTCCATATGAGCTTAAGAAAGATTCCCCCATTATGATTTAATGAATGAGAAGTTTTCACCACCTAGATGTACCATAATATCTTTAACCAGGGACAACTCATGCATATATTAGTTATTTCATATTTGGTGAGCTTATTAATACTTCCATAGAAAAGACTTAATATTAGATCAATCATTAGAGGCAATAAATTGCAGGTATTTCTCCCAAATGTGCTACTAGTTTTTTGTATCATATTTTACCCAATGGCATTATCAGCGTTTTCCTCATTCAGATAGAAACCACATCAGTGTCCTAACTCCTGTACATTATTTTTCCTTTCTCAGATATAGTCAGTAATCACAATTTCAACTCTATTCTTCACATTTACTATTATCAAGCCAAACCTCAGCCCTTATGATCTCATTCTTGGGATCCTAATATACATTTTACCTTCTTTAAACTCTTACTTTTACATGCCAATCTGTGTATAACTGCCAGAGCTGCTTGTGAAAAGGAAAACTTGACCTTGTGACTAGCTTTCTTAAACACTTCATTACATTATTTTGCCTATAAATTAAAATCAAAATGTATGAAGTACCATTCAAAGCTATCTGAGGCCTCCAATTTCACCCAATTTTTTTGATAATCTGCTGCCCACAACTCCCTCTGAAATTCATACTCATTGAAATGCTTTCTAAATATTATGACCTTTTCTTATTCTTCTATTTACCATAAATTCCCTTCCTTTTCCAACCTCTGCCTAGACCCTACCAAAACTTTTCTTACACCTTATATGTTACCTGTCACACTAGCTTTTCCTGATTGTTCCATAGAGAAATAATGGTGATTTTTCCTGGGTTTCTGAGCAGACTGCACCATTCGCATTACTCATCCCACTTTTCCTTATAGTGCATTGCTCAGGTGTGTTAATACCAAACTAGTTGGTAATCTGCATGAAAAAAATGATTGGTGATTTGTTTTCTTTCAAACCACTTGACACATTCCAACTTAGGCTGTGTAGAATATGTTTGTGTGTGTTCATGTGTGTGTGTGAAGTAAGTAAACTTTAATAGTTTCTGATTTCTTATTTTCTTCATTAATAGTCTAATTTTTGAATGTATCTCTATTTTATGCATTTTAATTTTTAAATTATAGAAGGCCGAAACAAATTTTTTGTAGATATATTTGAATTTCTTTCATGCCCCAATAAAGGTTAGTTAAATTTGCAACCTATGTTGGACTTGCAACTTATGTTGGAAAGAGTATACCTAGGGTTGTGGAGTGGGGAAGAAAAGAACAGGTTGGAGATTAATTGGGTTGGGACAGGAGAATAATTGCAATTTGTGGTAATGACATGCTTATAGGATTGATCTGGCCATCACATCTTCGGCACAAGTGGTGATGGTCAGCTTTGTACCCTAAGAATATGCATAATCAATTAAAAAAATTTTAATTAATCTTCCTAAGATTGTATAGTGTCTAATTCTTGGAAACAAAATACTATATATCCTCATTAGATAAAGATTATTAGTTTTGCTTCTCAAATCATCCATACGTCACAGTTGATACTCTCAATTTATTTGATAGATCACTCTCTGAAAGATTGGTGAGAAAATCTCCACCATAATGGTATATGTTTTAATTCTACTTACAATTCTTTCAATGTTTGCCTTATAGAGTTTAAGGTGGTGCTGTGGATTAGATGTATCTCCCAAAGGTTCATGTGTTGGAAACTTGATCCCCATTGGAACAGTGTTATGAGTGTGGGAAATCCAATTATGGAACTTGAAAGGTGGGCCCTTTGAGAGGTAATTGAATCATGAGGACTCTGTCCTCATGAATGGGTTAATCCATTCATGGATAAATGGATTAATGGTTTCGTGGGTTATCACAAATCCAGAGTGGTGGCTTTATAAAGACAACACATGAAAGACCTCTTACCATACTCGCCATGTGATTGCCTGAGTTACCACAGGATGCTGTAGAGAGTTCCCACCCAGAAATTAAAACAATCTCATTTGGCTCACTAAGTAAGCTCTAAATATGCATTCATTCATTAAAAATTTATACTTGGTAGCCCAAGTTTAATAAATGATTATTACATATTTTTATAGATTAATCCATTGTGTTTATGACTCAATTGTCTGCAAATAATGTAACTAAAGGAAGAGGATTATTGGTCACTTATAATTCATTATTTTGGCCCACAATTCCTCAACATAACATTTCAAATAATTCTTATGAAATATACCTTATTCAATTTGACTTTGTTTTATTAAATACCCTCTATATCTATAACTGTAGATCACTCCCTTAAACTTAAAATTCTGGTAATTGCTACATGTTCAGGAATTCTTAAAATGTGGTATAATGGTCTTGGAAATCAAAATAATCTATGGAGTTGGTAAACAAGACAGAATTTAAGGCACATCAATGAAGACATCTAGAAGATACAAACACGTTGGCTCAGAAGCTGTGGGATGATGTTCTCATACAACCTCTTAGCTCAGTTGGTTAGAGCATAGTGCTGATAACACCAATGTCCAAAGTTCAATCCCTGGATAGGTGCCAAAAAGAAAAAAATAAATAAAGGCATTGGACTGGATGGCATCAGACATAACTTCAAACACTGAAATGTGATGACCCTAAAAAAAAATCCTTTCTACTCTGAGGTGTACATCACCACCAACTCTGTTTAGAATCCTAAAAAGAAAAGGATTCTCATCTAAGTTTTTCTCTTTTGTTCTTTTGAAAAGCAATGTTTTTGAGTATATTATTGATTGACTTGGAAATTCACAATTAGTCATTCTGCATAAAAATTCTAAAATTAAAACTAGTATGTATCCCCATTCAAGAAACATCAATTAAAGGCAACGTTAAAATCAGAGTATGATTTCCATAGATGTATCTGTGTACCTCACATCCCAAAAGAGTGGTGGTTATCAGTGTGAGATACTCCAAGAATTCTTGCTAACAAAATAGTAGCCCATCAAGAGAAGGGATGGGATTTAAATCAGAAGGATGAGACAGACTAATATTAATGAGATCCTTTAAGCATATGAGTGAATCAGAGACTATAACAAGCTGGAAACAGAGATAAATCCCTGACTGAACACTGTAAAACCATGAAGAGTAATTTTTTGCAGTAATGGTGGGCTTATTTATAATCTGCAATTTTCTTTGGAGAAAAAAGAAGTAATCCATCTACCAGTGGTTTAAAGTTATTGTTAAATTGTTGGTTGAATTTGTTGTGATAAAAGTAAAGTAACATATATCTTTACTTTCTCTATCCTAATATTCTTCTCCTAAGGTTCCTTTGTCTTCTATTCTCTATTATTTTCTCTCTTTATTTCTTTCTTGCTTTTTTTTTAATCTGAGGAAGAATAGCTTACATTCCATTGTTTAATAAAGTCACTTGCTAGAATGTTAACAGTAAATTAGTGAGTAGCTTATGTTGGCAAGGGATGTAGAACTTGTGTTCTCCTAATCTACTTGGCACCTTAGATTTAGTATTGAATGGAGCTCTAGAAGATTGGAACAACTTTTCTCCAATACATTGCATTTCTGTTTGATTCCATCAGTAAATATCAAACTTGCAAGCTATGGAGCAGGATTCTCAGATCCTTCTGCCCCCTCTGGTTAAGATCATGAGTTATGTAAATGAAAGAAGATTCTGGCAGTTTTATGCAAGGTAGGCATACCTTATTATTCAGATGTGAGCCTCACAGACATGCTTTATTTCTCCAAGACAAGCTGAGGCTCTGCCCCACTGACCCTCGATGTTCTACTGACCCTCTGTGCTCTGCTGACCAGCAGTTCAGAGAAGTTGTCTCTTTTATATTACAAGTACACAATATGAAGAATACTAACTCGTGCAATCTGCTTCTGTACACCTAGCTTGCTCTAACTTAGCTACAGTAAAGCCATCTTAAAAGCTGTTATGCCTAGGGGTATACTCTACTCCCCCCCCCCCGTTCTTAGGACCTGCTAGATGCACAGGATGTTTTGCACCCCAGAGCACAGCTGAGCTGCAGGAGCTAAAGTTAACAGGTCCAGGTCGCTGAAGAGCTTGGAACTTTCCACGAAAAACATGTTTTCATAGGGCCGCTGGGTGAGGGGTCACCTCACACCTGGGTAAGAAAAGCTAGGTATGTGGTTACATGAGGAGGGGTCGCCGAGAGCCGGCCAACCTCTCCTCTGCACAGGAAGAGCTCAGAGCTGGCAGTCTGTCACAGGAAAAGCTCAGAGCTGACAGTCTGTGGTTTTCTTGCTAACGCTAGCACAAGCCTGTGACCGCTGAACTGCAAACTGCAGAAGTATTCAGAAATCTTAAAAACAAAGCTAACCTACAGGTGGCCCAATGTTTATTAGATAGGAAATCAAAAGGGAAATCACCTACGAACAGGCGGGGCGCCCTCCAATGGGCTTTAAGGTCACTCAAGTTAACCAATGAATACTGTTTATTGCTTTGTCTCCTGGCTACCAGGAAAGCTGCCCCCTAAAAAATGTATAAAAAAGACAGCTGAAC